>NC_134855.1:95035971-95335971 GCF_049852395.1 Peromyscus maniculatus bairdii | reverse complement strand
TCTTGCCCCACCCTGAGAAGAACTTACTTCACTTCTCATGTGATTACATGTGTGTGAGAGAGAAAAGGCAATAACAACAACTCATAAATTCTTCCTAGTGCTGACAAGGGTCCAATAGTTCAGCTCTGAAAAAACTCATTCCTTGAAAGAGTGGCCTGAGCATTCTCCATGAAGTTACTGTCTCCACGTAAGAGTTTAGGGAAAAGTCACCGTAAAATGATGTTGAAAAGCTAAACCTGAAAGGATGACAGAGGATGCTATCAAAATGAGGGATTCATGTCCATCTTAACGGCAATAATTGCAGATTTTAATAAATGCTTAGATTTATGTATCTCTGAGAAGCAACTAAATCTCATGCAATCTATGACTTCAAACACTGCTTTATCCTGTTTAGGGACACAGTTAAAGGCCACACAGCTAAGTTCATGACTTCCTGACCTGAACAGTCTGCCTGTGGGACGTTGTCTTACTGTGTGGGCAGGAACATTTCCACAGCCTCTCGCAGCTACACCGACAGGAAAGCAATATGAATTTGCACAGCTTGGGTGATCCAGGACCCCTGATAACCATACAAGACACGCTTCTGCAGCAGTTGCCAAACCCCAGATCTCTCTGGAAGCTTCCTTTCCTTATCTCAGAGACTTGCATTGTAAAAATTCCTCATCAAATGCAAGCTGAGATACAGATCATTTTCCTAGGAGAAGGATACTTTTATAAGGCTTTAAAAGAGTTATGAGTTCAAATACTAAACCTTTGCTATAACTTTACTAAGGATGAAGGATCATCTATTGAAACAAGAGATGCTGCTTCTTTTTCATAAACAATGGCAAAATGCTTTCCTGGACTCCAAAGAGGCTTAGCAAGTTAGCATTTCAAATTATCTGGGGAATGAAGGACAGTATAGATAAACAAAGTATCCCCAGGAATCATAAGTCCAACCTAGGTAAAGGATGAAGTGTGTAGGTAAACTTCTTCTGTATCCTCATTGTAGACAGGACTTCTGGGCTAGATTTATTTGTAGCAATGCATTCACTATGTCAATTTGGACAGTTACCTGGGTGTGTGAACTTCACTGCACATGATGCTGTGGAACAGTGCAAAACAAAACTTCCCAAAAAGGACCATAGAAAAGGGAAGGAAGCGATGACCAGGATGAAGGAAGGAATAGAGGACGAGCCTTCAAGACTAAGTCAGGCAGGCTTGGTTTGCCTTTATTCTTGCTAGAACTGTAGATGACGGCTACAGAGTCTGTGACACAGATGTTCTTCCTAACAGAGCAGCTGTGCTGAACAAGATCTACCTTCTCTGAGTGGTTAACTGGCAGCTTTATATGGCCAGTTTGTGAGTCCTCTTTGAAGGCATTAAAAATAGAATCTTTACGACTGAGATTTTCTACTAAAAAAAAAATAGGCTCTTGATTTCTCAATTTTGCAGGCATGCAGACTGGGAAGATTTAATAATAGCACATTCCAAGATGATAAAAGAATTATTAAACTTGTTCACATGTAAAGAGTCTATCCATTGTAACAGCTTGGCATGAATACAGTAATTAGAGCACGCGTGTGCTTTTACCCATCCTTGTGCGCAAAGGCATAAAGGCATGAGGCAGTGAGCATTTACCATGGTAGCCTTGTCTTGCTCCAAATGGAGCAGTGATCCTGTTCCATTCTCCCCATTCTGTAGTAATGGCATGATAGGCATGCTATTCCCCCCTGTAATATAAATAGCAAGATAATAACTGAGAAGCATTTAAGTTGTATGTCTCAGTTGTGTAGACATAGACGTTAGAAAACTTTAACATCACATTCCAAGATGAGGGTGAGCTGTTGAACATATGTGCACTTTCAATGTGCTTCTTATAGCAGTTTGACCCTCTTTGTATATTTTAATACATAACTTAGGAAAGCTGTCACTGATATTGTAAGTCATCCATATGTTATTAAATATTTCTTTTATGGGAGTCAAGTAAATGTTATAGTTACAAAAATAAGAAAAGATGTCACTTTGGATGCAACTATAGATAACAAATAAATATTTTAACTAATATTTGCAAAGTGATTTATAATTTTAAAAGCATTTTATATCATTGTGTACATTATAATGTTAAATTTATAAAATAGCATTCATTTTTATTTAATGCAATGTTTCTAAGGAAAGCTTGAGAAAAATATCTATTGTCACTGATTAGATCCAACCCTTCCATTTTAAACTGCTTCCCTCCATCTGCAACTATCTCCAGAAAATCCCCTTAGATTCATCCACTGTCTGAAAGTGTCCATGTTAACCATAAAGCATCAAGGCTCTAAATGCCAGTGGCCATGGCAGCAAAGACTTAGTTCATTATCATACCCATGATCACCATGGTCAACAGCGGTCTCAATTGCCTCCGCTCAGATTGGCCTGCCAGAATGTCAGTGGGGGATTGTCTTGATGACTAATTGATGTAGGCAGGCCCAGGTCAACTGAAGCCTCTTCTCCAATCATTACACTTGGGGCACAGAGTAGTGAAGGCCCCAGGGTAGGGAACAGCTTCAGACAGTTCTAAGGTCTCAGAGTCTGCAAGTATGGCTGTTCAAGGCACGTGTCATGTATTCTGATGTTAATAAGTTTGACAAATTAAAAAGTTATTTATCAACCTCTGTCTCCAGAGATTTAGAAACAATAATCCTACCATGTGCCAGAAAGGAAAACAACTGAAAATAGTAATGAAAAAAAAAATCCCCAATATAGCAGTTTTAATTGGTAGTCAGTCTGGACCTTGGAAAAAATTCAAAAAAAGAACATTTCAGTCTTGGGTGTGCCTGGCTCTCAATGCCATTTCCCTGTGCCCCACTCTTCCTCCTTAATCCTTTGGTCACCTGAGGCTCTTTATTTCATCATTAAACTGGTTAATTTTGATATTTTTGCTAGGTGGTCTGAAGAGGATGTCAGCATTACAGCTTTTGATAGTTTTTAGAATTTTAATTTTATCTCTGGAGATGACATTAACAACTCTTCCCCTGGGAATGAGAGGAGAGCATCTTCTCCAGTGATGTAGTTAGGGACAAGAGATAGAAAGAATGGAGGCAGGGATCTGAAGTTCACGTGTGTACCTGGATTAGCTAGAGAGAGAGCACCAGCTGTGAGATGGCAAAAATCTCACACTATAGTCATGAAGGAAACAAAGAAACATAAAGTCACCCCTATCAAAATGGCTCCTCAAAACAACAAAACAGCAACAACAGCAAAAAATAAGGTCCCTTTTTTAGTGTGCAGTAGACTGTCCTGGTTAGCTGGAGTCACCTGAGAAAGGAGTCTCAGTTTTGAGAGTGTGTCTAGGTCAGACTGGCCTTCAGGAATGTCCGTGGGAGATTGTCTTAATGGTTAATTGATGTAAAAAGGCCCAGTCCACCATGGGTGGCAACAGACCCTGGGCTGAAGAAGAATGCCCTCTAACTACGAGGCAGCTAGCAGAGCCAGCTAGCAGCATTTCCTCACGGTTCCTGCCTTACTTTGGTGTGAAATGAGTTCCTCTGTCAGAGGCAATGCTGTGCCGAATAGCAAAGCAGATCTACCTTCAGGTTCCTGCCTTGATTTCTCTCACTAATGGGCCATTATCTATAATCATGAGCCACATAAACTCTTCCTTCCCCTAAGTTGCTTTTGGTCCCGGAATTTCATCACAACAGCAAAAATAAAACTAGAATGTGGGGTGATGACCTTCTAAACAGATCCACAGGCTAGAACCCAGTGACCAGGAGTAATTCAGCTCACATGGCGTAAGGGACGTGACACAGAAAGAGAATGTGAGAAAATAAGGCTCTGGAGGTTAGAGTCCCCAACAAGCCATGAGTGTGCCTGTATGAGGGAGGCAGGGCTGTTGAAGACAGGTGGGACAACTAAAGTGGACGGTAGCCATGGTGACAAGTCAGAAGTCTAGAACGCGTCTTCCTAGCTAAAATCAAGGCCTTGGTAGGATGTGCTCTTCATGGAGGCTCCAGAAGGCTGTATCTGCCAGAACTTGAAAAAAACTGATGTCAGTTTCTTCCAGAACCAAAGCAGCAGGCACCAAGATTCAGAGTAGGTCACTGGGAGAGGTTCTGTCCCCTTTTAAGGGCCCGAAAGCATCCAAAATCAGGGGCTGGAGAAAAGGCTCAGTGGTTAAAAGCACTGGCTGCTCTTCCAGTGGACCCAGGTTCAATTCCCAGTACCGATATGATGGCTAAAGACTTTAATTCCAATCCTAAAGAATTCAATGTCCTGTTCTGGCCCCCAGTGGGTACTGCATTCATGTAGTGCATGTGCATACATGTGGCAAAAATGCTCATGTTCATGAAGTAAAATTAATTAAAATAATGGCCTGGAATGGTGACATATGTCTTTAACTCCTTTCTAGAGATAGAGGCAGGTGGATCTCTGCGAACTCAAGGCCATCTTGGTCTACAAAGTGAGTTCCAGGCCAGCCAGGGCTACACAGTGGGACCCTGTTTCAAAAACAACAACAACAACAAAAAAACCCCAAAAAAACAATAACAAAAAACAACAAAAAAAAGCAAAAACAAAAAAAGTTTCCCAAATCATATCACACCTCTCTTGTGTGTCTTCACAGTATCAGTATCCACTTCTATTAGATTTGAAGCAGATTTTCAGGAAAGCACAAGAATTTTTTCAACTCCTTTGATTTTTGAGGGTAAAGAAAACAACAGTATATCCAGAAGGTCCTTCTTCACTTTTCTGTATTTTCAAGTAAATGTTTCCAGCCCACCTCATACAGACTCCTGCAAGGTTTCCTCCTAGAAACCTGTGTATTGAATCTGAATACTTCTCACATATTTACACATTTCCTACCTCTTTGTCAATTTAGACTCATTCCTAATTCCTGGGTGACAGCTGACAGGAAGCAACAGATGGACTATTCACTTCAGACTGTATTTCTTGTGACATTGTAAGACCCAAAGTAGTCTTGCAAAAACTAAACCAGAGCGTTCCTTCTTGTGGGGTCCCTCCCTCTCCTTTCTGACACCTCAATCCAGGTACCAGGTAGGGGAAGCATGTCTGGAGGCCAAGCTAGCTTGCACAGTGATTCCCCTATAATCTGCTTCCTAGGGCTGGTCTTCTCTTGTCTTCTGCTTTTTGACCTCCTCCTTCACCTCTTCCTCCTCCCCATCCTTTTTATTCTTGCTCAACTTTACTGAAGTGTATCTGACAAGAGTATGCTATATACATTTAAAATATGCTAAGTGATAATTCCATATATATGTGTATATATCTATATCACAAAACAATTACCCAAATCAAATTAATACTTTATTACTTTGCACAATTATTCTTTCTGCTGTGAGAAAAGTTAAGATATCTTTCCTTAGCAAATGTAAAGGCTGAAGCATGAAATTATCAACTCAATTTACCATGATGAGCATCAGATTCTCAGAACTTACCCATCTCATTACTGAAAAGTTTCTAACTTTGGACCAACATCTTCCTCCACTTCCAGCATGGGGCCCATGGCAAATGATGTTATCCATTCTTCTTTCAACCCAGTTTTTTTTTTTTATTTTTCAAACAAGTGAGATTGTGTAGTACTTGTGTTCTTGCACACTAAACGTGTTTATCACACTAAATACAATGCCCCTCATGTTGTCACCAATGACAGAATTTCATTTCTTTGTAAGGGCTGAATAATAATCTAATGTTTAGTAATAAACAAGTGCATATTAGACTATTGTTCTTGTATCAGTGGGCATTGCATTAGTTGAGGAAAGCTAATTATGAAAAGCATGAATAGTAGCACATGACATGGTATCTGAAATCACATAATTTACCAGAAGCATAATTATGAAGCATCACATGAAGAATTCCTGGCACTGTATATGATTCTAAATGATATGATACTTTATTAAATTTCCATTTCAATTCTGGGCCATTATGGCAGCAAGGACATGTGGTAGAGGACTTGTTCACCTCATTGCAAACAGGAAGAAGGGAAAGTAACTGGAAGGGGCCAGAGACAAGATACATCCAGGATCTACCTACTTCTATCAGCTGTATTCTACCTCCTATAGTTTCTAGAACTTCCTCAAATAGTACTGCCACCTGGGGACCAAGCATTTAAAACCTGACCCTGTAGAGCGACATTTTATGCCAAGTCATTGCAGGCATGCCAATTGTTTGCATATTTTGGCTATTGTGCAATGAACATGAACATGCAAATAGCTCTCTGATTTATCAAAATAATCTTTGATTATTTTGGCCATATCCCAAAAGTTTGCTGGATCCTACTGTTCAAAGAATCTTCATATGGTTTCCAAAGTATTTACAGATTTGCTTTTAACACAATGCCTTTTAGAGAGACGAGACTCTGTTCATTCTACCAGTCCTGGAGATGAGTGCAAACTTGAGTATCCATAAGTATGTATCATCTGTGTGATTTTTTTTAAGATGGCAAAAATAATAACCAGAATCTTATTGGAAATTGAATAAAGTACGGCTTCGGGGGCATATACAGGGTAGGAGATCCTTCCCAGCTCTGAGCACTTTATTCTTTTGCTTCTGAGAAGTCTCTCTGCAGAGCTTCAGAGATGATTTCAAATGTTCTGCCCAAGTTCATGCGCCATACTTCAGTCTGCCCATTGCCTCAACTATGTAGATGGAACAAATCTCAGTCGTGCCCATTCAGATGGTGCCATATTTGATGGATTCACCTATCCATCTGAGATTCTGCTCATAAGAATATAAGAAAGTAGTTGATAGTTTTCTGGTAAAAATTAAATTACCTACATTTCAATGTGTCTTTTTTTTTTTAGTTTTCCAAATTTCAAAATAAATTTTGAGTAACAGAGGCCGGGCGGTGGTGGCGCACGCCTTTAATCCCAGCACTCGGGAGGCAGAGCCAGGCGGATCTCTGTGAGTTCGAGGCCAGCCTGGGCTACCAAGTGAATCCCAGGAAAGGCGCAAAGCTACACAGAGAAACCCTGTCTCGAAAAATAAAAATAAAAAAAAAAAAAAAAAAAAATTTTGAGTAACAGAAGCTCTAGAAAAGTAGAAGCAATTGTCTCATTGAGGCCACACAATTCTTTTAATTTAGAAAACTATAAAAATTATTGAGTTCCTCAGATACAACATCCAGGGCTGCAAGTTCATTGCAAACTATTGAATCAATGATTAAATCAAATCTTGGGGGAAATATTAGGACTAGAAAAAAATTTTATGCTCTATAGCAAAGAGATGGCTTGAGATTTATTTCAAAGTTAGGCAAAATAATAACTATTTTCTGTTGCCTCTCCTTTACCATCACTCAGAGGCCCTGCTCACCAAACTTTACATATCTTATGAGCATCATTCTCACCACAGCATCCAAGGGTCTCCTGTGCCTCAAGGTAGCACATTGTTTAACTGAGGGGTTAGAGCAGCACTCTTACCACTGCAAGGGTACACTTTACTACCCTAGTGTAACTTGTGAGAACTTCCTAGGGCATTATATGCCTTTCATTTCCAGGAACAGGGGTCCTGTGGCTCTGGAACTCTATTTTAACTTCTTTCAATTCTCTCTTTCTTTTTTCTCTTTATCTAGAGGGGAAATTTTGTTATCACTGAAATCAGAACAAAAAATGTAATCTATTCAGGCTTTAAGCCTAAAACCAGACATCATATATTCTCTAAGAGGTTCTTGGAATGTCTAAATTTATTAAAATGTCTCTTCACTCAGCATAACACATTGCGGTGACCTATTTGTCCATTATACCTAGACTATGGAAAGAAGACAAACTCCATTGTTAATAAGGTCCAAGTTTTAGACTAACCTGTAGTCTTCTTAGGTAGAAGGCTGATGAGAGACCAGTGATGGGAGCTTTTCAGCTGTCTCCTGGTATAATTGACAAGAAGGCCCAACAGAAAGAGTCCATCCTACAAGAAGGAACCAGATACTAAGTTCACACCAAAAACAGTAGATAACCTTGAATACAAATTAACTTTAGTCTCTTCTTTCTTCTCTTGACTTTTGCATCACCAGACTGAGGATAAATCTAACTTTAAAAAACAAAAACAAAAAAAAAATTAGATTCCAATCAAGGATTGTTGTTGTGCTACCATCTCTTAAGGATATTGAAAAGCTCAGCTTTTGGTAATATGAGTTGCAGAATCTGAGATGCTTTTCCCACAGTTACTGGCATCCTCTTGGGCACAGAAAGGACTCTGACCTAGTGGGATGACTCTGGAGGAAAAGAATAGTTGTTGTGTGGTGGTTCTATCACCCAGTGAACACAGCACATGCTAGTCACCCTTGAGGATGCCTATGTAGATTTGGCAGGAATCTAAACTAATTTCAAGTTCCTAAAAGACTCTTATGGCCAGAAACTTAGAAATACTTGCTCATGAGGATTGTTTCTGAGCTAAGGAAATGTATCTATATGTGCATACATATGTGCATGTTAAATGAATCTGTGCAACATATATTGAATATGTGCAAATGTCCTGAGTTCTGTGATATCAAGAAGATTATTTTGTGGATATAAGTTTAGATTTTTATTTTATAAATTATTCCCATTATGTATTATTATTGAAAGTTTTCTGATTAATTTCTATTTCTGAATAGACACAAAATTGCTTTAGAGCCTCAGTAATTTTTCATACTCAAGACCAATGGACTAGAATTTCTTTTCCTGGGCATATATTGTGAGCAGCACACATTGGGGTGCTGTGAGTCAAGACAGCATGAGGTCTTTAGTAGAGCTCTGTTATGAGAAAACACATGAGCATACTCTAAATGCTTCTGGCCATAAAAAGTCTTCATGCAACATGTTAGTACACTAAATCTTATTTTCTATAAGCTATCTCTTTTAATGCATGGAAATCTGTATTCTTGGGACAATAGCATGTTATTTTTTAAAGATAAACTTAAAAAATGATTTTAACTCCTTAAAGACATAGATTCTGAGATTTAAAAAAAATCCAGGACTGTGATTTGTTTTTAAGATGATAACCTGATTTTGACTGAGAAAAAATAGAGGGAACCCTTTACTACTAAGAAACAAATAGTAGGATTTTATAGTGGGCTGTGGTTCATCAGGGCTACCTAACTGTCAGATTATACTAGCATTTACTATGCAAAAAAATGCAAGAAATTCATTCCTATTCCCATAGGGAAGCACTCTCAAGCCAATTAAATGCACTCAATGATTTCTGAAAGGGTGTTGTTTAAATTGGAAGTATCTGCCTATTAAAAACCAATGGACCTACAAGCCAAAAACGTATGAAAACCATTAAAAAGAAAAATTTTAGCCCTGCAAATTGAGATCAAACTTGGAAATGAAACTTGAAAATGTAAGGTAACATTTAACTTTTAGGGCTTAATATTAAATACCTTTAATGACGACAGTGCTTTATCCTGCATACAATTTATAAATGCTGTATGTTTTATGCTGACATTATTATCCAACTAATACTTACCTAGTCTCTGAAGGTGAATAGTTTTTCTCCTGTGAATCTACAGTCAAATCAATTGACATCATATTTTATGTTGCCCTTTATCTTTTCAGGTCATTGTACCCATGGTGGTCAATATATTGAGCAGATTGATTATATTCTCAGCTTCAGACATTGGATAATTCTTTATCCTGCTGATCTAGAGAGTCAAAGTTTTCCAATGATTTAAGTGACATTGGTCACTAGAACTGGTGAACTCCAAGAATGGGATCTTAAGAATAAACTTCTTCAAATGAAGAGACATGATCATTCATTGTGATATTATGGGAGGAAAAATAAAGGTTTCAGCTTGGAGTTCCTTGATTTTCCTTGACAAAGTGTTTCTCTTTAATTGTTATCTTTCAATTGTCAACTTTAATTATCTTTAAATTTATCCTCCACTGATTCCCAAAATATGTATGTTCTATGAAATAAGTCTGTTATAACCTTCTCATCTGGAACTGCCTGTCTAGCATTTCTCCTATTAAAGAGTTCCAAAGGACAAGATATCCCTAAGGGTGCAATAGTGGTACATACATCTCTGTGTTAGCCAACAGCTGTCTAGTTGTACTTAAGGCCTGCTCAACAGTAGGTAAACCATCTCTAGTACTGGAAACCTAGCCAACTGCTGGGGACTACTGAGGTCATGGATATTAGAGGAGAACCTACTACCATTTTTCTAAGTCAATGTAATTCCTAGCTACATTCTAGATACATATCTTTACACCTACAGATCAGTATAGCTCTCATCCTTCATTAAAGAGACTTCTATCTGCAAAAGACAGAGATCATTACAGAAAACTACAACTGGTCAAAATGCAGAAAACAACTGATTGTGGGGTGCTCAGCCTCAAAGGATACATCTACAACACAGCTCCTATACCTAAAGCTTGGGAACATTGTATAAGAGGGGGCTAAGAGATTGTGAGAGGCAGAGGAACAGGAAATCTGCTGTGAGATCATATATGCTAGAAATTTCAGAGAAGTTATACCCATGGAGTCTCATCAACATGGCTACCTAAATACGACCTGAACAACCACACCACCAAAAGACACACCAATGCTGGAAAACTGTCCTGAGGCCCTACCCCTAGACAAAGAAATGCAGACAACTAAGAAAAGCTGAGAGTGGGAGAAATAGACTTTCCCCGGATGACTACCCTAACTGGTTATTCAATACCAAAGGGGTCAGACCTGAAATCATACACATATAAGTAACAGAAAATGGACTGAGCAGATTGTATTTGTGTATTCATGTGTTTGTGTGAGTGTACGTGTATGTATAACAATAGAAATTAAAGAAAAAAAGAGGTCATGCAGTTGAGCGGGTGGGTCTGTGAGGGACTGGAAAGAAGAAAAGAAAGGGGAGATTATATAATTATATTTTAGTTAAAAAAGAAAGAGTTCCAGGAGAATATACTAAAAATCACTAAAGACAAAAAGGACACCAGAGTTAATAAAAGGCCATTTCCTAAGTTGTGCCTATGACATTACTGCATGTAGCCTCTTAAGAAAAGTTCACATTCCTAATGGAATTGAAGACACACCTGGGTATTCAAAAAAATTCAGCCTGAGGTTTGGCCAAGATTCTTTACCTATTCATGCAAAGAAAAAAATTAGAAGATTTTCAAAGCAAATATATTTTAAAACAAAGTTGGGCTATAAGAAATAATGCTTTTCAGTTTTCCCCAGAAAATATCATATGAATGGAAAATATAAGCCAATCACTTCTCTCATCTTTTTTTCATTTTCACTGGTGCCTCAGCTACTTTTCTATTGCTGTGACAAAGCACCATGACTAGGGCAACTTATAAAAAGAAAGCATTTAATTCAGGCTCAGGATTCCAGAGGTTTAGAGTCCATGTCCTCACAGTGGCAAGTATGAGAGCAAGCAGAAAGTCGTGGTGCCAGAGCAATAGATGAGAGCTTACATTTGATACACAAGCATGAGGCTAAGAGAGCTAACTGGAAATGGCATACGATTTTGAAACCTCAAAGCCCATCCCAGTGACACACCTCCTTCAACAAGGGCACACCTCTTAATCCTTCCCAAACTGTTCCACCAACTGTGGACCACACATTCAAATATATGAGCCTATGAGAATCACTGGCATTCAAGCCACCACAGTATGTATATGTCTATTATGTATACCAGGTACTGCATCTGGCCCATCGTTGGCACTCATTATCATCTCTATGATTCAACTTTGAGTGAAGGAAACTGAGACACAGAGAAATTGTCTATTTGATGGCAGTTAGGTAGGTTTCTAGAATATCTGAAACCAGATACTATCCAATTGCACTTTACTAATATTACAACTTCCTCATAGAAACTATAGTGAAAGCATACCCCTAGTAGGCTAATGAGTGAAGAGTTCATTCTCCATGTGAATAAGAAGCAAAAGGCAACCTGAGTTGTGATGATGAAGACAGAGAAGATGGGCTGTTTCAATGACCTTTGCTTTTATAGTCTTGTGCCCTAGAGCATGAAGTTTCATTTTTTAGAAGAAACTTAAAGTCCTTAGAGAAACTTTTATTTCTTTTCAGTTCATAAATAGTCTGTGACTAATGATCAGTCTCTACAGAGTAAGATCACTGGAAAAAATTCCAAACCTTAGGCAACCACAACCTATAAGAAAGTCTCACTGGCTCCAGAAAGAGCAGACATCTATACCCATACCATTGAATCCTGCAGCATCCCTCCTATGTGTCCATCAAGCACTTGAAATGTAACTACTTTTGATTAAAATGTATTATCAGGTTAAATGCACTTGGGGTTACAAAGAGTTAACAAGACAAAGGTAAAAATATCTCTTTGATGACTCTTTATTAAATAGGGGAAGGAAGTTATATTATATAGCAGACTAACTATAGATAACAATAATTTGTTATGTTTCAAAAAGTCAGAAGAATTTTTGGAAGTTTATATATTTTCATTCATTAAATTAATTCTTAGACATTTTGCACATGTAAACAATGCATAAGTATGGCATTTTGAAAGTTTTTATTGTAAAAAAATGATGAAGGCCTAGAGAGATGGATCAGTGGGTAAAATGCTTATAATGAGAGCATGAGGACTCACATTCAGGTTCCCAACACCCAGCTCTGTAAAGGTATATGACAGGCATATCCTGGAGGCTCACTGGGTAGTCAACTTTGTATGCTCATCAAGTCCCAGGCCAGTAAAAGACTCTGCCTCAAAAAACATGGTGGACTACTCCCATTGTAAGTATCTGGTTCTACTATGAGAAAACTTTCCTTGGGTAAGAGGCTCTTTTTTAGATTATAAATAGAGATCTTGGGTCTTGGCTTTTTCTAACTTGGATGTCTCCCTCCATAATCTCCAAGGTCATGACCTTGGAGATTATGGAGGGAGACATCCAAGTTAGACCTTTTTGCCAATTCCATTAGTTAAAATTTAATCATACTTTTCTTCCTGTGGGACCTCAAGGAAAAGGTCTATTTTGACAGATACAAAGAAGTCATTTACAAAATTGTTCACTCTTTCCACATATTAAGTACACTGGTTCTCCCAAGAAGACACACAGCTCTCTCCAGGTGTTAACACACAATGTCAGAATCCAGGATGCCCAGTGATATATGGCTCTTTCATTTTTCATGATTTGAACTGTAGGATCAGAAATTCAGCCCCCAAAGGACTTAAAAGTGTGTGTGTGTGTGTGTGTGTGTGTGTGTGTGTGTGTGTGTGTGTGTCTCACAGAGGAGAGATGAGGCATTGAATGAGAAGATATATGAAAGGAAATATGATTGAAAATATTGAGAACATTTTTAATAAGAACCCCAGGGGGAAGAAAAACATAAGCCAAGGATAATGAGAAATGAAGACACAGCAGTAACATAGAAAAAGAGAAGACATAAAATCCACTTAAATAACATTCTAGTTGACTCAATGCATCTAAAATATCATCATTTACATGGACCATATTACATGTGTGAGTGATACAGAAGGGGGAGACAAATAGAGGTTGGTACAATGTGCTGTTTAATCAATGTGGAAAAACTGAGTGAAAAAGTTAGGAATGAAACAAGCTAGAGAACAAAAATAAATCTAAAGTGTATGCACATATATGTGTGAAATTGAATCATAAAAATAAGTTTCTCCTTTCCAAGTTTCCTATGTTAGAGGTCAATCCAGGAGAACTTGATGCTCTGTATGTAGCTCTCCTTCCCAAGGGCATAAGTGTAGCCCAAGTTAAACAACCTATATATAGAAAAGAGCAGTGCCCCCAGGAGATGATGAAGGCTTCATTCACGAGTAACCAGACCTCTGACCATTCCAGGAAGCCCTTAACCACAGTTCTTTAAGGCTGGATGACATAGCCATATATGGACCTCTACAGGAAAAGAAAGAGAATCTTTCTGGAGTCCTAGCAAATGCTTTGCTTAGGATCCAGTCCCTCTTCAAGCCAGCTCAGAGAATCAGAGGAAAAGGCCTCTGTGTGTGGATGGAGACTAAGTAGACCAGAGAAAAGGGGTGTCTTGTTTGGTTTCCTTTTCTGTGAAAAAGAACCAGTGTTCTGGGGTGACCAATTCCTATGTCTCAGAGGGCACATTTTTCTGATGTGAACTCCACTATCACCCTGTCTGCACTTGGTGACTCACAGTAGAACTGGCATTCCCAAAGCATTTGCTTTATCACTGTTGAGAGACCAGAGCAGTGGTCATGTCAGTCTGGCTCAGTCCTGGAGTTTACCCTGTGCTGGCTGTTCTCAAGGCAAGCTGCCATCTCAACATTTCTGTGCTGATGGAGAAAACTGACCAGAAAAGAAGTCACTTGAATTTGAATAAAAGGAGTCTGAGGTGATATGTTGTGTACCCTAATAAAATTGCCTGAAGATCAGAGAACAGAACAAGCCACTAGATTAAACATAGATGCCAAGCAGTGGTGGCACACACCTTTAATCCTAGCACTCGGGAGGCAGAAATCCATTTGGATCTCTGTGAGTTCAAAGCCACCCTGGACTACATGAGATTGACTCGGTGTAGGAGAGAAACAGAGCCAGGCAGTGGTGACACACATCTTTAATCCCAGCACTTGAGATCTCATGCCATTGCTTGGGAAGCACACACACCTGTAATCCCAGTACTAAGAAGGAAGTGATGTGGCTGAGAGGAGAAAGGGATGTAAGGTGTGAGAAGAGAGGAACTAAAGGCTTTTTGACTGAAGCCTTTGGGCTGCGGATTCAGAGGCATTCAAACGGGATTTGTGGAGTTGGCGAGGTGAAATGTAGCAGTGGCTTGTTCCTTTGTCTCTCTGATCTTTCAGCATTTACCCCAATATCTGGCTCTGGGTTTTTGTTTTTTGTTTTTTTATTATAAGACCTTTAGAAATTCAAGCAACAGGAGTCACTTGAATTTGAATAGCAAATGCTTTGATTGGGATATGTCTCCACAAACCTCACAGTTTGGGAGACTATGGAAGTCCACTGGTACAGAAACAACTGCTATGATCAGGGTATTGTGAGAGTATAATTACTATTATTATTATTTATAATTATTGTTACCACCCGGGTTTGGGTTCAGAATGAGGAAAAGGGTAAGAGAATTTTGTTCTGGATATTAAATTGAATATGTTTGTGGAACATTCTGTATTAGAATCAGAAGAGCAGCAACTGTTTGAAGATCTTCAGGCTATCATCTCCCTCCTCTATCAATCCACCTAGGAATTCTATCCATATCAACACTTTTTCATTCCCACATATGAATGTTAGGAATGTACACGAATTGTACATATACGGGGGTCTAATTGGAATTAGTTTCCACAGCTGTGGAGGCACAAACCCACAAAACAGGCGGCTGGAAAGGAAGATCATGTGGCCGAAGCCCCGGGGTTCCTGGTGAGGTGCGAAGCCCTCAGAGGCCGAGAAGTTTCATAGACAAGAGAAAGCTCACCTGTCTGCTTGACATCTCTGATTCTCTACAAATGGCTTCCTGTCGACAAAGGAAAACACACCAAGGTACTCTCTGTCCAAATAAAGTCAGCCAACTAATTTGGGCCTTCAAATATGTCTGAAAATCCCTTTTGTTGAATAATGTAGCCTATTGTTGATTGAGCAACTGGGAGAAGGCCTGTGTGCGTGTATGATTCTGCCCTTCCTCAGTTCCCCCAGAGAGTGACAAGCCTGCACTCATCAGCAAGCTGCTTGAATAGGAAAGTCGGAGGAATGTGGTCCAGCCTAGCCAAGTCCCAAGTCCACTCATCACAGTGATCGCACATTCCTAGGGGATTACTGGCATGTTCTGAGGAAACTGGGTGAAGGATGAAAGCAGGTGATAAGCATTTGAGTTATACATAGGGAAGTGAGAGGGTGATTATGAAAAAGGAATTTCTCATGAGGAAAGGAGAGAGAAAGAAGGAAGAGTGAACACTGGTGCAGGTCCACAATTAGGGTCTTGGGGAAGAACCTGAGAGGTAAAAGAGAATCGTGAGTGAAGAGCATGATCGGATGTAAACATGGAAGATTAGATTCAGAGAGAGCAAGGACATGCCGTGCCCCACTTAAAATATTGAATCCTTTACCTGCAAAACACAAATCAGAACGGTACGCAGTGACCTTTCACCTAGTTTCCCCTGCTTATTCAGCCCCTCTTCTGTGCTCATGGCCGTCTGCTCTAACTGTTGCTGGCTTTTCTCCCCAGCATTGACTAATTAACTGTTCCTCATCTTCAGTTTTACACCATGTGTTCATCCCTTTGTTTTCAAACTCAGAGGCTCAAGGCATGGAATGCTTAGCGAGGTATGAGAGAACGGGTCACTATTCATTCATTTATTTGTTTCAAAAAATGTAAGTCATTTTTTCTTCTTCTGGGATACACATGGAGAGATATGTGTGGGAAAGTCTGGCTTCACATTGTCACGTGGTTGTGACTTAACAGTCAAGAGAAGACTACTGTTCAAGTTCTTAAAAATGGTCTTTGAATCTAAAATGTGGGCTAAGTGGGGACCACATTAGGGTGAAGGCGTTGAGGTGACCTGAAAGCGCAGAGACTGTGTCTAGAATTTGAAACAGACAACGTAGGACGCGAATATCCAGCTCTAGAAATTCTCATTCAAGAGCGCCTCTTAACCTTTGTGACCAAAATTCACGGAGAAAGAAAAACTCTGATGTCAGTGGCCAGTTTCTCAAAGGCACCACTTAAATTCTGTACTCAGGCATCATTTCTATGCTGATGACAGTCCAACGTCACTCGTTCTTTCCTATGGTCCTTTCTTGTGTGTAGTCAATTTTCCTAACTATTGCTCATTATCTATAATGCTTTGTGGGTTGCCTTCACCAGTGAATTACTAAGACCCTGGTGCCATGCCCATCTGCTGTGCTTGTTCAAACACTTTCAACACGAGCAGAGGAGAGGCCAGAGATGCTCAGTAGAAGGTCCCTTCCCTTTCACTGTTCATTTGTCATGGTACAGAGCTCATTCCTTTACTTACCTGCTGATGAGTCGACTGACAGACATTTCTTACCATTTAAACCTCCTGCTGCATTTATCCCCTAGGAGAAGTGTTCTTCCTCCAGGAAATCAGGACTCTAACACTGATCGAATCTCAGGGTTGATATCCAATTCTATTCTCAGTAAGTTTCAAGACTATAAAGATAATTTATTCAAGACTACTTTTAAATTGAAGGCTAATTCATAACAGGAGATATAATTTTCAACAAAAGAAACCTGGAACTCCTAGACAGGAATCCACCATTCACCAAGATGAATCTAGGTTTTAGGGTGGGGATTCTAATTTTGTCACCCATTGTCAGTGTGAAAGGAGATGAATTATCAAACCTAGGCATCATTCACTTCTTCTACAGAGTCAGAACTGTCTACTTGGTGGTATCTGAGGTCTGAGGTAGAGCTGCCTGAAAGAACTTATATTGGATGACATTCGCTACAAGAATTCCACCATCTCAATGTGACCAGGAGTTCTCAGCAGGAAGAGGCTGTCCTTGTCCCTATGCCTCATCTCTGCTCCCCTTTCTTCCTCCCTCACACATAATCTTGAGTGCCCTCTGGGAAAGATAACCTAGGAAACCACAAAACAAATACAGAAGTGTTTACATTTTCTCAGCAACAAAAATAGCCAGAGTGACTGGTCTTTCTCAAGACTCCTTGATGCATGACTAAGAGACTTTTGAAATGTCTTTTAAGTTTTCCTACTAGGGATATTGGTATTTCCCCACCACCTCACTCCCATCATCTGAAGAGTTGTGCCATTTCTCAGAGGGTTGTTCAGATCTTCCTATGCAGCTATTTTGGGAAATGAACTAACCTCTTTAGCATGATGAGATGTGATACGCATGAATTTTAACACTGGGTCTCATGTAGAGTGATGTGTAGATATGCCAAATATGTAAGCAGAGGCCATATGTTGGAGGTGAAATTGGAAGTGAGAATGAGAAAATGAGATGGGGGAGGGGAATATAGAGATGGAGAAGAGTTTCCTGTGTTGATAGAGTAGGAAGTATAAACAGGGATCAAGTGACACCACTAATAACTTAGGCTTGATTCAATAGAGAACTTTTCTTTTCAGTATCTCTATGAACTCTACATTCACTTGACATCTTCTAGGCATTTATTCCCTCATTTAGGAAATAGGAATGACTTTGGTCATGGCTTCATGGAGCTATTGAGATAAACGAGAGGGATGACAAATGTTAAGTGCATTGGACAATGAATGCTACTAATTTTTAATAGAACCCCATTTATTTCCCCTCCAAAACCATGCCTACATGGAACTAGACTCTTGCAGATCAAAGAAATAGTTCATTTTAGGTTCTTCACTGTTTATACAATGGATGGATAGTGTTTATTATATTCAACATGCATTTTATTCATTATTTTACCTGCTTGCCGATGAAAGTTTAAAAATTATGATTGCTCAAGTAGGCTCAGGATGTGACATGCTTGTACCATTGAAATGAACACCATCATGGTTAATCTTGGTTGTCAAGTTAGCTGGATCTATGATAAAATAAGAGGCAAGCCTCTGGGCACACTTATGGGGGATTTTCTAGATTAGGTTAATTGGAGTGAAAGGCCCACCATAAATGTGCACTTTCTGAGTGGTGGCTGAGTGATAGGGAGGGCTGTTGGAAAATTCTTTTGCTCTTTGGCTGCTTGCCTTTGCATCTTGTTGGCAAGTTCATCTCCTCTGTTCATGAGTTTATCTACCTTGTTGAGAACTCAGACTAATACTGGCATTCTACCAGTGAAACTAAGACAGCCCAAGGGAGGTCTTCTCCTGCTACACTGGGAGTTCAAATGTCAAGTAAAGAGGTGAAGAGCATCTTTAGAACCAGACTTTGCCTACCAAAGCCTAGCAACGCAACCGTGGGGATTATGAAAGCAGCAATGGAGGTTGTAAAGCCAACAGCTCTTTGCCGGGATCAGCATTGTAGTCAGTTGAGGTTGTCTCAGGGTAAAGTAGCCCCTGCTCCCCAGCTCTTCCAAAGAGTCTTTATGTATTTGTTTTCCTACATCAATTTTCTTCTGATTGATATGCAGAAATTAATACATTTCTGGTAATTTGTCTGAGGACCGAGTGGTACAACACCAGCCTGATGGCCTATGCCTCATTTCTTACACTGTGATTTGCCTCATGGCTATGGTTGCTGAATACATTGGCAAAAATGGCTTGTGTTTGAACTTTTGACTGCCATGTGTAGCTCTATGACGAATATTACTGTTAAAAATAAAACAAAGCAAGTGCCCCAAACAAACACAATCAATAAACCCCTACATCGAATCCCTTCCTTCACAAATTTCTTTGCCTGACATTGGGAATGTTTGTCACCCTATGGAAGTCATCAAGAAATTCAAGACTGCCACAGGTCACTCGGAGGTGTGATTCAGTCCAAGTCTGAGGGCAGGTCATTGCCAAAATGTTTTCAAATTGTCTTACTCTTCTGTTTGGAGAAACAAAATCGTTGCATATCTGTAGTCACAATGTACTCTTTTTTTTTATCCATTGCTTCACACATTTATTCAGCCATTGTTTGTTGAATGCCTATTACTATAACTGTATCTTTTGTGTACATGTACCAGAGATCCAACCCAGGGCACTATACACACAAAGCATATACTCTATCTGAATTACCCCCATCGCCTATATATAGCCCTTGTTCTAATAATCAGTCACTAACAGACCCCTAAAGTGTGGTAATGTTTATGGAGGAAAATTGAACAAGTAAGAACAGAAAACATCTTTGTAAAAGGGGGCACAGCAGACCCTCTGAAAAGTGACAGTAGTTCACATCTCTGAATGGAGAGAGATTGAAGACTGTGAACATATTGGGGGAAGAGATCTTTGTGCAGAGGAGCAAGTCCAAGGGCCTAAGCTAGGGGAGAGACTAAGGAGGCAGGTAGGCAAAGAGACCATGGGGTGGAGCCTATAAGCCTTGTAAGGACCTTGTATTTAAAGAGAGATGAGAATGATATTACCTGCCTTACATTTGAGGATAAGACTTGCCACTGGGTAGAATGAAATGTTTATGGAGAAAGAATGAAGGAAGGAGGGCTGTAAGAGTTTATTGCAATAATCTGTCTATCAAACAGGAGAGAGGGGACTTAGCCACTGCCTCTGGGAGCAATACTCTGTGAAATTTTAAGGAATCTCTGAACTGGAGGCAAAGCAGGGTTCAGGCCTTGTGTCCCTTCGGCAAACAATCGGTGAACCATTATGGACCCCTGGAAGGGTGTGACCATGACAGAGGTAGTTCCCTTTGCTATAAGTCAATTCCTGAGCTGGGACTCAGTAGGAGCCATCAACAAACAGCATTTCTAGTACCTGTGAGTGATCGACACAGAAGTTATCACTTGGCTATCATTAAGTTACCCCTCATGCTATCTGCTCCCGTTTCCTCCCTTCTTCGGCTCATGTGGAACTGCTCTTCCAGGACACTTGGCAGAATCTTTTCTCTGGTGCAAAGGCTAGCTTCATGGTTACAACCAAAACTTGATCTATTTGACATTCATTTTGATTTCTTCACACTTGGCTAGCTCTCCTGCTTGTTGCAGTGGCTTGTGTGTTGTTAGGGCAGCTTGGGCATCCTTTGACCCAATCACTGTGGCCTTTTGTTGCGTTTGTCAGTTTCCTGTTAACACGGGGCAGATGACAGCCATCAGATCAACTTCCCTGATCCTCCATGGTCCAGCAGCCTCACCTCCCCCTAAAATTCATACTCACCTACTCTCCCTGGATCTGGCCATTGTTTTTGGTTTCTAGTCTCCTGGCTAAGAGGCCTACTGTGAAGGGGAGATAGTGATATCTTAAGATTTAATACAACTCTTATGTTCGTGGATATTTATCTCTTCTCTGAAAAATCCACAAGAAGTAGAGCTGTGATGCTAGAAAGCAAAAGTTCTCCAAGTGAGTCACTGGAAATCAAGAAAAGCAGGCACTCTTCTACCATACATGCCTCAGGCTTATGGTTTTCAAATTATTTCATTAACTTTGGTAATTCAATATGATATAATGATGACTGATAGAATATTTATGCTTCATCTCCAAACTAGAATGAGACTGGCACCTTGATATGAAAATTAGATTCAATAGTCAGGTGGAAATACTGAAGAAAAAAAAACTAAACTTAAATGAAGCAGGCAGTGAAAAACTCATAAAAGCTGATAAACGCTCAGCATGAAGAAGGACTTGAAGACAAGATAGAGGAACTAGATCACCCAATCAAAGAAGATATTAAAACCCCCCAGGAACAGAATATACAAATGGGATCTCATGACTCTTTTTTTTTCTGTACAGCAAAGGAAACTGTCAATTAAGTCAATAGGCAGCCCATTGAATGGTAGAAAACTATTTCAGCATATGATCAACAGGGGATTAGTGTCTAGAATATATAAAGAATTAAAAACTAAACACCAAGAAAACAACTTAATTACAAATGGGCAATGAAACTGTAAACAGTTTTTAAAAGAAGACATACAGAAGGCCAGAAAACACTTCTAAGAGTTAGACATTTGTTTAGCCATCAGGAAATGCCGATTAAGAATCTACTTTATGTTCCATGTCACCCCAGTCAGAATGGCTGTATCAGTAATACAAATGATAACAATGCTGTCGTGGGAGTGGGGAAAGGAGATCTTATAGACACTATTGGGAGTGCAAACTAGTGCGTCCTCTTGGAAAACAGTCCAGATGTTTCTAAAAAAAAGCAGGGGGGGGGACTAAAACTACCATGTGACCCTGCTTTATTCCTGGGCATATAAGTAAAGGAATCTAGACCCTGTGAGAGGTTTACTGGCACCTCCATGCTGACTGTTGCTCTATTCCCAGTAGCTAGCAGCCTGAGCATTCTTCACCTGATGCCTGGATAGTGAAAATATGGTACATATGCATGACAGAATTACTCATCTGTAAAGAAGTATTAAATTTATGAGTAAATGGATAACACTAGGAAGAATTATACTAAGTGATGTAACCAAGGCCCAGAAAGGCAAATGCTGTATATTCTGTCTCATATACAGACCCTAGAATCAAGCTTTTAGTTTTGTTTATTTAAATTACATTTGGAAACCAGGCAGCTAGGAAAGAGACATTGGAAGAAGCTTCCCTTAAGGGAGAGGGATAGTAAGACAGATAAAATGAAAGTAGAGAGAAGAATACTGAGAGTGAAAGGGTTAATCAGGCAGGAGGGTGGGAGTGGAAGGGTGTAGCTAGAGTTTTCCTGCCTTGCCCACAGTCAGGACAAATCTCTGTCACCCGCCAGTCCCACAGCTGCTCAAACCCAACCAAGTAAACACAGAGACTTATATTTCTTACAAACTGTATGGCCGTGGCAGGCTTCTTGCTAATTGTTCTTATAGCTTAAATTAATCCATTTCCATAAATCTATACCTTGCCATATGGTTCATGGCTTACTGGCATCTTCACATGCTGCTTGTCATGGCGGCGGCTGGCAGTGTCTCCTCCCACCTTCCTGTTCTTTCTTTTCTCCTCTCTGTTAGTCCTGCCTATACTTCCTGCCTAGCCACTGGCCAATCAATGTTTTATTTATTGACCAATCAGAGCAATTTGACATACAGACCATCCCACAGCAGAAGGGTTAAGTAGGTAGGAGGGTGGGAGTGGAAGGGTTAAGCAGGCAGGAGGATAAATGATTGGGCAGGTGGGTGGGAATAGGGAAGGATTAAGAAAAATGAAGGGTGTAAGTTAGCTATATATAAATCTATTATCTTGTAATGAAAACAAAAATACCAAAGGACATCCAAAGGAGTTACCCTGTATGGCTGGCTATGCTGCCATAGGCTACTAAATGAATTTCCAGTCCTAGATGTAGGAGTCTTCCACGGGAATTGGTCAGGGAGGCTCCAGAAGTTCCTCAGACAATCCAGATTTGCCAGTCCTCTTGGTTGCCCACCTAACACTGAAGATAATGCACACCTCACCCAAGTTTTAAAAATGTTAATAACAGAGTATCTTGGTTCTAAGTTAAAGGCAGTAGAGTTTGGTTCATCATCAAGAACATTTCCCCCAAAGCACTGCATCCAAAGAGATGGGGCTTAAGGATTATGATCTGATGATATGGCCTGTTAAGGATAGATGGGTAGGTTAGAATTAGTGAAGGGCAAACAAGATCAGATTGCCATGGTAAGGTCACAATCTGCAGAAGCAGAGCTAACCAGCTTTCAAATTCTGAGTTCACAGTCTGAGGTGTAGGGCTGATAGAACAGAAAACCTAAAGAAGAGATGGGTCTTAAGGCTTCATCTAACAGCCAGGACTGGGTAAGCTGGGGGTGATTCTCCTTTATAGTGGTTCAGTCAGGGCAGCTAATCCCTTTTCTGGTCACTGCCTGCTGTGGTGAAGTGATTTTAGATCCACTGTTAATCTGCACTGTCACTACAGTTTAGAAAATTCTATTGCAGAGAACTCTTTGAGGACTTCCAGTAAAGTAAGATAGTTTATGTATTCTAGTTTTGGGAAAGAAAATAAATCTTGATTGAAAATCTAAATTTGTCTCCTAGTTTGGTTAATTATATTTTTAAATAAATTCGTTCTTTCATCTTTTTTTAAATAGTGTTACTTTTGTAACTACTAAAACCTCAGCTCTAGAGTGAGACTTAGACGGTTCAGGTTCTTCTCTGTGGGGTGACAAGTTTGCTCAGCAGTTAGAGGTGTCTGCTGTTGAGCCTGGTAAACTGAGTCTGGGACCCTCATGTGGAAGAGGAGAAGACCCTCCTTCAATCTGTCCTCTACCTCTACACATGCACCGTGGCACAGGCATGTCTAAACACTGCAAAAAAGAACAACAACAACAACAACAAAAAACAAACAAACATAAAAACAAATACGTATTTCCTGTGATCTTTAACAAATGATTTAATTTCTCTGCACTTCAGTTCCTTCATTTACTGATCTGAGGTAATTATTTCTGTGGCACAGACATTAAACGAGTTAATACATGTTGTTTTAGTCAGGGTTCTCTAGAGTCACAGAACTTATGGAATGAATCTCTCTACCTACCTACCTACCTACCTACCTACCTACCTACCTACCTACCTACATAATACATACATACATACATATGTACGTACATATGGGAATTTATTGGAATGACTTACAGGCTGCAGTTCAACAATGGCTAGTTGTGAATGGAAAGACCAAGAATCTAGTAGCTGCTCAGTCCCACAAGTCTGGGTGTCTCAGCTAGAATGGATGTGCTGACAAGGCGAGAGCAAGCACGTGAAGAATGAACCCTTCCTTCTTCCACTGTCCTATATAGGTCTCCGGCAGAAGGTGTGGCCAGCCTCAAGGTCTGGAGTAAAGGCATGTGCCATTCAGTCTCAATATCTGCATCAAAGGCATGTTGTCCTCTTGCTTCAAGATATAGATCACAAATGTGCCTTCCATTTCTAGATTATAGTTCATTCTAGATACAGTCAAGTTGACAACCAAGAAAAGCAATCACACTTGTAAAGTTGTTTTATGGAATACCATGAAACTTAAGTAGCTGATTTAATAACATCTGATATATATTTCTTAGTTCATTGCAAATTAGATAATACTTGATTAAAGTATTATATTTTAAGCAAATCTAATGCATAAGTTCAGAATTTCTTAAATATTACTTGCATGCATTCCTAGAATAACTTAACCTCCATCCTTTATTTACTATTTGCTCAAGAGGACAAATATCTAGTTGCTAGTACCTTATTTTTACAGGCTAGAAAGAATTTTGTCAGAGCCTAACAGAAATCACTTCAGGGAAAAGCATCTTTTAGTGAACAGGGATAATGAGATGCCCTTCTTTGCCAATAAAGAACAATAGCTAGAGTGGCTGTAACCATACAGACACAACCCATGCAAGCTCAAGCCAGACCAAATGCCAGCAGGCAGATGAGAGTGGGGTGTGAATCTATCTGCAATCACTAGCTTCTAGGAGAGGGAGAGACAGTTTTTGCTCAAAATTTAGTTCATGCTACACTGACCACACTCCAGTGGAAGACCACACATCCAAGAATATTTGAGCAGCACAAATTGGTCTTGATAGTTGAAAAAAGAATAGTTGGGTGGATATTGAAGATGGATAGATCTGGGAAAAGCTGTTGGGAGATGAATATGATCAAAACACAGTGTACAAAATTCTCAAAGAACTAGTTTGTGCGCGTGCGTGTGTGTGTGTGTGTGTGTGTGTGTGTGTGCGCGCGCGTGCGTGCGTGCGTGCGTGCGTGCGTGTGTGCGTGTGTGTGTGTGTGTGTGTGTGTGTGTGTGTGTTCTTTTCAAGACCAATAACTAAGGCTATAGGTGTAGTTCCATTGTAGAATACTTATGTAGCAAGTATCAGGCCTTAGATTTATTCCTCAGTCCCACTAAAAACCCAAAACAGCAACTTCTAACTATTCCCGCCACCCCTTTTTTCAAGTAACTCTTGAACTTGCTCATCATTTTGGTTCAGCAAGACTGACTTTACATTTAGGAAACTCAGAGACTGACTACACAGGAAGTTTTCACATCACAAAATTACAATGCCTATCCCTGTTGTGACTCCCTGGAATTCTATTCACAGACCTTTGAAAATCCTTTTTAGGTTACAATTACTATTCTTAATAACATTAGTAGAAGTGTGTCAGTTCTGAACACTATCCAGTGTGTTCTAAAGGTACTTATTTATGCAAAGGGATAGAGAATACTCAGCATAGAATTCCACGATTAAGGTCAAAGCTGGGAATGTATACAGAAAGGAGACACATGATGGCCTATGTAGCTTATGCATAAATCCTGTGGGACTCCCATCCTGGCTACATATGCATTGATTACATGTGTTCATTGATAGACATCACAGATTCAGCCTTAGCATCTGGAATAGACCGAGGCTCACTTCCTGAGTCTGAATAACCATTGTCTGTCAAGGGGAACACACACTTGCTCCTCTTCAATGGCCCATCACAGCATCTGCTGAGCAGCAATGAGCTCATCCTGTACCACTCTGTCCAACATTTGATGTGAAAATGGCTACAAAAGCTTTATTCTAGTTATGTTGGATTCAGCTATAAATAGTATGGAAGATTCCAGTTTTCAAAGGCAAACTTATTTAAGTGAATACTGGGCAAATGGCAGGCTAAGTTATGAGAAAACTGACTCTAGTCAATGAAGTGGTTGTTTTTACAATGGAAGCCCCAGTAGAATCATTCAGAGCACTAAGTCATCAATGGAGCTCACTTTTGGCAAGCCTGAAGCTTTCTGTGATCCACAGAAATACTTTCTAATTATTAAAAATATGATATCAAAAAAACAAATGTTGTTGGCACCAACCAAGTGTATAATTGATTTGAAAGTCCAGTCCCAGAGTAATTATAAGGAAACCATGTCTGGGAAACCTTCACTGGGAATATGTGAGTGGGTGGGTACTAAACTTCCTCCCCTTGTGTGGGATTTGGGAGTTAGATTATATGCCTTGTCTTTGGAGAGCTGTTGACGTGTAGGGAGAATAAAGAAAAGGCACTCCCAGGAACAGAGATGTATGGAGGCTAACTGTATCAATATGGCAGGTTGCCTTGGAGGCACCAGTGACTGTGGCCATCTGAACTAACATGGTAATATAGCAGATGAGAACTTATTGGATTCAAAACCCTTTACCCAAGTTCCACTCTTCTGACTGGAGAACATGTTCTCTACTGAAAATGCAAGATAGAAAATCCAACAGCCTCTGTGAAGTGAGTGGGAGGAGACAAAAAAAGGAGAGGAAATGGCCAAAGCCAAACATTTGTAATAGAAGAGGGTCATGAGGGGAAGCAGAACGGCCTTGGTTGTGGGGATGGATGGATAGATGGATGGATGCATGGATGGAGCACTGTTCTTGGCTGCTTTGTGGTTGAATTAGAAGCAGGGGATTTGGAGAGGTAGCCAGACTGGCATGCTGAGGGTCACCCAGCTATTGGTATACCTCAGAGTTTGAGTTCTTAGGGTGTTGTCCAGTCATTCCTGTGGTTTGTCTCAACATGACAAGAGTTCTTGAGAAAGTTGTGGCCACAGTAGTTATCCATTTGAGTGATGAGTCTGAAATAAATATCCATCTATTAGGAAGGGTATGTATTTTTAGAGCCAAAACAAGTCACCAGATGATGGATGGCTGGTGCCCACGGAGTCATGGACCACAAATGTGCTCTTCAGGTTGGAATTGTGGGACCATGCTCCATTCTTTAGCTTCTGCCTATCTCCTGATAGTACCACAAAGCAATTCAATGCCCCTGGGTTTCTTCTTGGACTTAACATGAGGCTTATCTAAAGTTAAAGGTAGAGTTCTGCTTATTCTGGCTTCTCCTTCTATTTTAGTTTATGCGATAATCTCAGTATTTCTCATCCCCATTTTCCATTCATTCAGCTCACTTCCTTAGGACAAGTCATCATTTGCCGACTGACTATTAAGGTGCCTGACCCTAGGAATACAAGGACGATTGGAAACCTAATAAACCTCCACTTTGCTACTTATCACATGGATATCTTTTTCAGAGTTCCTGAAGTCACACTGTACTTGCTATTCAAGAGCTGTGTGATGTTGAGCAGATTACCTAAGCCTTTTGTGTCTTATATCCTTCATCTGATGACTAAGATGAGAATTAAATTAGTTAATACATGTAAGGTTATAGAGTAGATCTTGTTGACAGTAAGTATTCAATAACTATTACCCATTTCTATTGTCATCTGGTTCACTGTCTACTAAGAAGGGCCCTACCTTTTATTAGATATCTTTCTTATTTCCAGTCTTACACTTTATTCCCCAAATGCATGTTCCCTTTCTTATAAGTCCTGTTTGGTATCATAAAACCTCAGCTGTGACATTTTTACTCAGCTATAAAGAAGAATGAGATTATGTTATTTTCAGGAAAATGAATGAAACTTCAGATCATGTGTTAAATGAAATAATACTGTTTTGTTTTATTTAAAATAATAGAAAATATCATATGTTTCTATGATGTGGAATCTAGAGGAGAAAAAGGGCATGAAATCAAGCAGGGTAGAAAGTGAAAGAAAAAATGGAAGGCAGAAGGGGTTAAAATAGCAATAGAGGGGTGAATTTGAACAAGGTATATTATATACATATATGAAAATGCCTCTTATTGATTCTGTGATTCTGGGGAAATTATTTAAATGCTAAGGCCCATTTTCTATTTGCTTCTAATACTTTTACATTGCTAGGCAAGTGCTATATGAAATTTATGGATTTGTATTAGATATCATAGAGAGAGCTTTTAAAGTGTTTGTGTTTATGACCCAACACTTGGGAGATAGGGACAGGAGGATCAGGAGTTTATGGCCATCTTCAGCTACATAATGTGTTTTCCACCAGCCTATATGAAAACCTGTCCTCCAAACAAGCAAACAACAAAACAAAATTTCAATATGATTTATTACAAGAAGAAATTGTTGAGCTGGTTAATTCAGTAAGAGGCAGGCTTGTGGCTCATTTAGGTCCAAGCATGCTAATTTAGATTTCCTGTTGATTCTTATATAATTGAAAGGCAGATTGTGGCAAACCATGGGTGATCAACTTTTAACTGCCATTCTTCCCATCCTGGCCGCTGTGGCTGGAAATCCCTTGTTTGGGACTGTGATAAGGTACTTCTTCCAAAAGAGTATCAAGGAGTACAGTTTCTGAGGCAGGGATCAGGGGAGAGGTCTCTAAGATCTCTGAGGTTCTGGAGACAGGAGAATAATTCCCTAGGCAGTCCTTCTGTCCCAGTGGCACATGGCAGGCATGAGTGATCCATAGCTCTTGCCTGGTTATGTTTTTCTGGACATATGTGTTTTAGCGAAAGAGCAGTTCTTCACAGTGAATGTTCATAGAGGGCAGAGCTGATATAGGAGAGACCACATTCAGTTCCACAGACGATGACATGGATTCAGATCTTACTGGCCATAGCTTGTAGGCTCCTGCCTCCTTTGTCTGTATAAGTTCTTGCGTCTGGCAAGAGTGATCGCCATGCTGTTTCCAGAGATGCAAAAACAGATAGGTCCTCATGGTTACCCTGCTCTACTACATGTTTGAGCCGCGCCCACATGCGGCATGCATGGCAGGGAGACACTGCTTCTGTGCATACTGACCAAATAGCCCCCAAGCAGGGGCTTTGTTTTCCTTCATCACTTACTGCAGATTCCAGAGATGCTGTCATTGAAGCTCACTTCGACTTTGACAGAGTGAAACGGGGCAATTTCTTTCCTCTCTCCTGACTCCTGGACATTCTGTTCTTAGATGGGATAATGCATTCTCTACTAGAATTCATTAAATTCAAGTAGTCAAGTGTATTCAGCAGCAAGCAATGGCCAGCTCACTTAAAAACACCTCAGCTTTGTTTTTTCTTTCGTGTTCCATTCTCTTACTTCTTTTATGACCCATAAAAACAGATCAAAATGCCCACTTTGGCTTCAGATTCTGTGGCTAGGGTTTTGATAGAACATAAACCCAGGGCCATTAGACAAGTTCACATACTGAAAGAAAATTAAGTCCCATTCATTTCAGCCCTGTCCGACTTCTACTCCTAGTGCACTACCGTGATCCTCATGATACACAACCATCTTAATTTTCTTTGCTTTTTAAAAAGCAAGATGAACTGTTGAGACTTGGACAGTGGCCCTCTAGATCCATTTGAAAGCCACCCCAGCTTTGGCTTCTAAGGAAGTAGCTCCCTAGCTCTCTCTTATCCCCTCAGCCTTCATTCCAGGTTTCTTAGCTGTCTCCTCTCCATTGCTCAACAAAAAGACAGGTGTTCTGGAACTCAGTTCTTTCACCCCTTTTCCTAGATGGCTCCATCTGTAAGTTTGGTCATAAATATTCTCTCCACAATGATGACTACTTTTTTTTTCCTTTTAAAGATTTACTTATTTATTATGTATACAATGTTCTGTTTGCATGTCTGCCTGCCCACCAGAAGAGGGCACCAGATCTTATTATAGATGGTTGTGAGCCACCTTGTGGTTAGTGGGAACTGAACTCAGGACCTCTGGAAGAGCAGCCAGTGCTCTTAACCTGTGAACCATCTCTCCAGTCCCAATGATGACTCTTTAATCTTCGGGCTTCTCAATGAGTCCCTCTCACAGCCTTGCCGTCTCTACTTCTGTGTCTTAAACCTAACACATCTGAAGTCGAATACTTACTCTTCTTCACATAGCTCGGGCTCTAGTCTTCCCCCATTTCAGCCATTTCTGTAAAAGACCATTATTCATCAGTGCCTTCTTGAGAAGCTCAGAAGAGACTGTAAGTTCAACCTTCAGACAGTCCATCAACAAATCTTATTTTATTCTAAAATATCAAATCTCTACTCTCTGCTGACAACTTTATTTCAAGCCTGGGTCGTGTCTCATGTCGATATATACTATATTCATCTAGTTGGACTTCCTGTATCTATTTGCACTTTCTACAGTACTGTCTTCATGTGACCATCAGAGATCTCAGGCATACATATATACAAATATATACATACAGACATTTGTACATATATAGATATATACATATACATTTGCATAAATATATCATATGCACCATATCCTTCTCAAACAAAATCTCTAGCAGCTGACCAGTGAATTTAGAATAGAAATTTAAAACCTGTAACCAGACACGATTATGTATAATCTGGTCTTTCTCATTTCTCTACCATTCCTCCATACCATTCCAATCCATTCTATAGTAATACTCACTTGTTGCTCAGTTCTGAATTTCTAAGCCATTTTGACTCAGTATCCTTAGATAAACTCTTAACTCTTCCTGTTCTTTATAATAGGTTTCCAGTAGTCTTTTGCCAGATATACTACTAATTATCCTTTCACATCCAGCTGAAATGTTATTTCCTCAAAGATGTATCCCTTAACTCCTTTCAAAAACCAATCAGTTGATCATAGCATTGTGCACATTTTGTAAAATACTTACTTTCTTTGGTTACTTTTCTTATTGCTGAGGCAGAATGCCTGAGAAGAGCAGCTTAAGGAGGGAATTGTTTATTTTGGCTCCAATGAAGAAGGAACACAGTCCATCACTGCGGGGAACATATAGCCACAGTGAGTTTGTGCTGGTGGTTATGTTGTGTCCAAATCAGTGAGAAAGAAGAATGTTCGTGCTAAGCTTTTTTTTTTTTTTCTATTTTTCAGTCTAAGACCCCTATTTCTCGGAAAGGCACAAGCTATTTCCACAGCGATTCTCAGTCCAGTTAGTAAGAAATGAATGTTAACCATCACACCAAACATCCTCTTTACTGGCATAGATACTCAGTATAGAGATTGAAGAACCATTTAAGTTAAAACTCTTGGTTGTGTATCTCTTTGTTAACACAGTGCTTGGCATATAGCAAGCTGTCAGTACATTGTAATGATTCATTGACTATGATTTGGAAGCTGTAGGACCCCTAAAGAATACTGTCTGACTGAAGTTACAGAGAGCAGTTGTGGGATCCTCTTTCAACTCATTTTCACTGCTGATATTCTTAGCTTCTGGCTGCTCATGACTCACAGCCTCTCTGGATAATAATACTAAATTATCATGTGATATTCCTGAAGAAATACATTCAAAGACTGACAAGGAAGAGGAGCCCTTATCATTTAGTCAAATCTTTATCTATCATGAACATTCCATCTTCAAAATGTTGAATATGAAATTATACCCTCTGAAAACTGTTCCTGGCAGGGTAGCATAAAAGGTTCCTTCTTCTTAAGTAGTTGAGAGTGTCTTTGAATTTATCTAATTGTTATAATGCTATTTAAAAATTTTTATACCCAGCCAAACTATATCTTCAATTTATCAGTAGATTCTACCAGTTGGATTAATTGTATCCTCCAGGATAAAAGCAAATGACTTAAACTTTTAAATTACTTTTTATTTTCAGATAGCATATAAAATAATGAATTTCATTATGACAACTTCATAATGGAAATATTGTGCTTTGTTCATATTTTCTCCTCTATTGCCTTCCCCTTCTCATCATCATCTTTCCTATTCCTTTATCCCCCTCAAATACTCTCCCTTCTCCTTTCATTCAAGTCACTCTGCAGTAATGTGAAAACAATTATCCTCATCCCATCCAAATATCTGGTCTTAAATATAATCATTCTCATATTTTGATTAATCATTAAAAAATTTAAGCACCCTCAGAGTTCTATTCTTAGCTTTTGTATCCCCCAAATTTTCTAAGACATCAAAATTTGTGTGACTCAAAAGCTGACCAAAAACAGTAGCACCAAATGAGAGATTTAGAAAGAAATCTATGCCAGAGATTTTTCTCTTTTCCTCTCCTCTCTTTCTGTGAGGTTAGCTTTCTTTAATTGGTGGTATAGATGGTGAGTACAGGGGGCTGGTGAGCAATGCACTGCTCTAGAGCTGTGCTTTTTATTCAGACAGTTAATTGTGCTTATAATCTGAAATTTAAGTTCTCAACACAAGGGAATTATATGTGAATTTGACTCTTAAAGGATAGTGAACACTCTAGTTCAATGTTAAGAACCTCTGTTCTTAACAATCAGAGGACAAAGTTGAGATGAGGCTGGGGAAAATGAGATCAATTACATGCTGTATAAATAACTTATTATAGGTTAATCTTAATGGTAAGAAAAACATTCTTTCCTCTGTAATAAAACAAAAATAGTAATGTTCATTATGTGTGGAAAAAGAGGAAGATCTTGAGTAATTCTTCCCCATGTTGGGAAAGATGTTGGGGACAATAATACCCACCACCATGAACATGGAATCACTGTTTCACACTCAGTGATTGGATCTCAGCCAGCCAGCAAAATTTTTCTCTACTTGCCACATTTAGAAACCAATCTCTGAGCTGAAGCCCAGGAGAAGATGTGTATAAACATAGCACATGGAACAGAGTCTTTGCTCTCAGCATGAGCTGCTTTCTTGACAAGCAGTCAGTAGGTCTGGTTTTTATTTAACTGCCCTCTGCTTTCATAGCATATTAGAAACAAAATTACGTTGGTAACCCGGGTAAAGACAATATACTACCTAACTGGTGAGACCTGTCAGCCTGGTGTTTTGCATTTGAATGAAGTCTTTAACAGTCATAACAAAGGTTGGCAATTGGCAAAAAGGAAAAAAAAAAAGACATCCTCCCCACAAATATGTGACAGAAAAAGATTTAAATTCTGAAAAAAAAAAAAACCAGTATATTTTCTTACTGTCTTCTGAGAATTGTCTCTTAAATTTGCCAGAATAAGTGATAGGGCTTTTCCACCATCCCTATTGGTGTTCCTAGAACATTGCCATGCTGTAGAAATGTGCCTTAGTTTGAAAAGTAATTGTCAGTCCCTTCAACATTCCTAGCCCCACATGGATACTGCCCATTGGCCCTCCGGCCATCTATTCAGTTATCATACTGCTCTATTAGAAAACTCTTCCTGTTGAGACAAAACTTCACCTGGAGCTCACAGTATGAGTCCAGAAAAGGCTATCAGGGATCAGACAAAGTCTGACTTTCATAAGAATCAGCCTGTCAACTACTTGAACTTATCCATCAAACTCCACAGTCCATTCATTGGGTATAGGTTTGACATTGGAGCCAGGTTACTTGTATTCAAGTCCTGGCTCACCCATTTTCTGGTAAAGGGACTGTGAGGGGTTATCTAAACTGTCTACCATGCTCCACTCTCAGGGCCCTTAAAGACTTAAATGTGGTGATGTTCATGAAAACAAATGGGACACTGCAAGCCCTTAATAAGAATGAACTGATAACAGTTGATGAAAAAGAGGCCATGGATTTGAAGGATAGTAGTGATTGATATGTAAGAGGATTTAGATGGAGAAATATTGCAATTAAAATACAATCTCAGAAATAAACAATAATAAGAAAAGAATTAAGTGTTACTCTTACTGAAAACTATTCTTCCCTTTCTCAACTATTATTCACAATATTTCACAACTTACTTCACCACACATTCAAAGTTTTGTCCCCTTGCATGACCTGTGAAGTAAGATGGATAAGGTTAAGTAGTTGACAGGTTGATGCTTATGAAATCAGGTGATAGTATTAGAAATAAGGTGGGCATGGAGGTACTTGATCATTCCTGGAGTGTCTAACACTTTCTCCAAGGGTCATGAAAAAAATTCGGGAAATAGGTTCTGATTCTTCAAGCATTAAGGAAATCAGACCTGAAGGATCTGCAGTGAAAAATTCCCTCATGAACCTGAGGCTCTTTCTAGGTCTGTGGAACCTTTAGTTGAACACAACAGGCGTTTGGTCTCTCAAGCTTCCTCTTGAGTGTTCAGAACTTGGCAGTCACACTTTCTCTACAACACATCTGGGTTCAGTTCTGTTATCCTTACAGATGTCATGAAGAAGAGGAGGAACCATCTTCTTCACCATCCGAACTACAGAGGAGAATTCATGTCCTGGCTTCCAGCCTTTCCTTTCAGGCACTTCAATTGGAGAGCCTATAGATAAGGGAGGAAATAGTTATCTTTATTGGTCCTACATAATCTTGAATACAAGCACATAAAATGTTTTTTAGTTTTGATAATAAAGTGCCACTGATATCCAGGAACCTTGTAATCCTCCCATGATAAAAGCAGAATGATGTACAAAAAACTAGGGCAAGAATTAGAAAAGTGCTGATACTTCTAATTGGTTATCTCCTATTTCTTGGCCTCTTGTTACTCATATATAGATAACTAAGAAGGCAAAGACTGAAACAAGGCCAGTGTTGTGAGCACACAGTAATTGTGGACTAATAAGGTAAATTAGAAGAAAACTTCCAAGATTAAAGTAGTTAAGTAATAATTCCACATTAAAGAGCATTTGCTAAATATCTAACAGTAAGTAGGTATTAGCTTTAACAAGGTTGGTTTCAATATTTGACATTTAAATTGAATAATCATACCACATTTAATAATAAAGTCACTATATGTTAAACAAATACTACTTGGTTATTGAAACCACATGTTACTCTAACCACATTGTGAAAGATTCACGTGTTTTCAATAACCATCCCATCTTTATTTCATTGAAAGAACAATGCATGTACTGTACCATGAGAAGAAGGGAAGCTATTTATACCAGTCTCAAATGATTATTTTTAAATGAGTATACTGGATGTGACTTTCCTGCTGGTCCATCTACCTAATGATCTATCTCCTCATGTTGAGATGCTGTTAGTGGAGGCAGTAGCTTGCAGCTGCCTGTCTTCCTAAATTCTTATGATAGCGAGCCTTCATTGCCCACATGGTCTTGTGCCACTAACGCTAACCAATCTTTCACTTCATGCACATCATGCCAAACCAATTTTTAAAATTGGCTGGCAAGAATGCAAAAATTTCTGTTTTTAGTGTTAAGACATTCCTCTATAAAGAGTATTCCATTTTCATCTTGCTTTGGCAACGATTAGACTCTAAATGTTGTCTCTTTGTTTAATTAAATGAACTATACTCTCCCCCATACCAGCAATTCATGTTATTAGTATGTGTGCATCCACAGCATCTTTGCTGGCTACGCTTATTCCAACAATGTACCATTGTATTGTATCTGCTGCCTGTGGAACTGAAAGAAGGCAGAATTAGCTCAGAATATGAATATGCTTATCTTAATCTTAATAGCTTATTATTTTAGTATGTTCCCAGCTTACTTCCAGGCTAAAATCTGTTGGGGAAGGCTTTAGGTTTATTAGGATCAATTACTTTGTTAACACTTTATGAAAAGTTGTATTATGATGCCTGGAAATCAGTTAAATTCTGTAAAATATGCAAAGCCCCACAGATGAACATACATTGTATATTGGGTCTAATGCCCCAAAGGATAAACACTGGAGAAATGTTCTTTGAAAGTGGTTTCAGAGACAGTTCACATTTTAAGTTTAGAAATGATCAATAATTCTGCTTATTTACAAGTTTTCTGCACATCAGGCAGTAAAATCCAAGATACACAATTCAGTCTTCCTACCACATTTTATATATAAATGTACTTTTTTTTCTTAGCAGCATATGGAAACCTAGTGCTGATCTTTTCAGCTTACCCCAGAAGTCCTGTGGGTACATTTTTCTATTTCATAATTTTATCACATGTTTTATTATCTTTATATTTTATTTCATCTTTACTATCAGCTATCTGATCTATTGAGAACTGGGACAGGGGGACAGGGGGACAGGGAGCTCAGCATTGCCTGCTGTCTTAATTTCTGCTTCTTCTTTATGCCCCCTGCTTTCGGGGATTTCACCATAGCCCAGATCTGTTATGATTTTCATCTCACTGATTCTTCCTATATATAACTCATGGTTTATGCCAGGACCTAAGTTCCTTCCTTAAATGAAGGCTGAGTCTATGCAATCTGTGGAGTGTCTCTATATAAGAAGGTATAATATGCAACCTAATAAGCTAGAGTTTGTATATTCTTTTACTGTGAAATACAATATCTGATTTTTCCTTGGTTTATTGCAGGTACAACATCTCACATGGAAGAGAGGCAACACCTTATATTAATAAGAGCACATGTACCTAATGAGTATTCTCTATGCATACGTTTCTCAGCATTTTCATTAAATACTAGATCAGTGGTTCTCAACCTTCCTAACACTGTGACTCTTTAATACTGTAGTGACCCCCAACCATAACATTATTTTTGTTTCTACTTCATAACTTTAATTTTGCTATTGTTATGAATCACAATGTAAATATCTCTGTTTTCTGATGATCTTAGGCAACTCCTGTGAAAGGATCATTTGACTCCCCAAAGGGATCATGACCCACAGGTTGAGAACCACTGGGTTAGATGTTCATGAAAGTGTATGATGATACTTGGGCACATACTTGCCAGTCTTGTCCACTGATGTCAGGATTTGGATAGATAGCTTTGGTAAAATTTAGTCCTCAGAGGCTTTTTCATCTAGGGAAAAATATACTGCATCTGCCTGCCACTGCCAATGCCAAGATCTGACAGGGATGGGTGGTGACTCACCATTGCTGGATAGAAACCTTGGGAGGAAATGAGAGAGGGGAAGATTGTATGTCTCTCTCTTGGACCCTTCTTTTTGATAGAGGAGAATAACATGGTGTAACATTTTGTTATCATTAGCTGTCAAGCTATTCCAGGGTTACTGCGTGGAACATCTGTCAACCAACTTCGTTAAACATAGCAATATGTTCTTTCCATGTGTATTAAGAGATGAAAAGCAGAGACTCAGCAGAAGTATTTTTCGAATTACTTGTTTACCAGCTTCTATCTTGTGATGAAGATTGTCTAAAACCTTCCTGGCATGGCTTTTCCAGACTTTAAGGACACATATTTTAACAGGGATTTCTTAGGCCCCGTGGAACAGAAAAGTCTTCAGTGAACACCATGGTGCTTTGTTCAAAGTCCCAGCAGCTTATTCAGGAATGCATTGCAGACTCTTCACCAATCTATGGCATTTGCTGGGGAGGCTGCCTTGACTCTGTGGGTGTCACTCAGGAGATGGCATGGTGGGCTTTCTTGACTCTTACAGGGGAACTAAGAGCCGGACCTCTTCATTATTAGATGTTGGTAACTGCCAAGCTTGCCATTGTCGGTTACCCATGCCATCACTACACAGTTTCTTCTAAGATCACAGACGGCTTTGTGATTCTTGAGCAATGAGCCCTTTTGTTAGTAATCATCCTCAAAACACCATGAGTTTAGCATGGTGATTAGTTTGCTATAATCATATAGATGTGTATGCCAGGTAAGTTCTGTTGACCTTTCTGTCTTTTTTTTTTGGGGGGGGGCGGTGTTGTTGAGAGACAGGGTTTCTATGTGTAGCTTTGGTGCCTGTCTTGGAACTCATTCTGTAGACCAGGCTAGTGTCGAACTCACAGAGATCTGCCTGCCTCTGCTTCCTGGGTGCTGGGTGGTGCTGCGCCACCACCGCCCAGCTATTCTTAACCTAGCAGTTAATACTGCTTTGACTTCCACTGACATCCTCACATTACACAGTTTATCAGGCACTGAAATATAATGTCACACCCTATGATAAACCATCTATAGATTATTATAATGCAGTTAAGTTGCTTTGTGATGCTGGTTTACTTCTTTTTAAAGTTATTACTTGTTCACTTTTTTTTTTTTTTTTTTTTGGTTTTTCGAGACAGGGTTTCTCTGTGTAGCTTTGCGCCTTTCCTGGGACTCACTTGGTAGTCCAGGCTGACCTCGAACTCACAGAGATCCGCCTGCCTCTGCCTCCCGAGTGCTGGGATTAAAGGCGTGCGCCACCAACGCCCGGCACTTGTTCACTTTTTATGTGTATAGATGTTTTGCCTGCACGTATGTCTGTGTACCACATTTGTGTCTGTGGAGGCCAGGAGAGGGTTTTGGTTCTCCTGGGACTGGAGTTCCAGACAATTGTGAGCTGCAGTGTGGGTGCTGGGAATGTGACCCTGGGTCCTCTGGAAGAGGAACCTGTGTTGTTCTTAACCGACCGCTGAGCTGTCTCTCCAGCCCTTGACTTGCTTCTTTACTTTTTTTCCATCTTCATTTTTCTTTAGGAGAAAAGTCATATTCATTATCTTATACCATTGAGTTCCAATTCAACCAAAGCGAAATTCAAGAATGTGGCAATATCTGGGCATGTTTTCTTTTTTGTTTCTCATCTTGTGCAATCTTAAAAACTTGACAATTGGAGAATATTACTGTTCTTATTATATGATACAGCTGCATTTTTAGATCATGTATAATGAACCTTTGGCTTTTGGGGGCTTTTGTTTTGTTTTGTTAGGTTTGGTTTTATTTTTCTTTGGCTGACACCATCATAGCCAATTTTAGAAAACAAAAGGTCTGTCGCATTTTTTTTTTATGTATATCTTCTCACTTCACAGAAATTCCAGTCCCACAGTCCTTGATCTGAATAATGTTAATAACCATCAGAGTCCCTTGACTAATCACCATGTGCCAGGCAAAATTCCAAACACCTGCAATGTATTACCCTCTTCAATCCTTACCACACCCTGTCCAATGTGTTTCATTGTTATTTTCAGCTCACAGATGAATGTCTTAGAGAAGTTAAGCCAAGAAATTTACATCAGCAGACTCAGCTGTATTTGACATCGGACCTTTTTGTCACTGGCGTGTTTTCTTACCTAATCATGATGCTAGGAAGGCACTGTCTCACTCAGGTGACCCAGGGGAACCCTTCTGCTGACTAGAAGGGCTGGATGAGGTGGGGCATAAGATGCTTGTCATGTAAAACAGAAGCATGCTGCAATATAGAAGGTGACACATCTCATAGTCAGTCTAGTCAAACTTAATGGTATGTTGTTAAGTGGAAGTGACCTCAGTTGTTGCACCCTTTCCCATTCCTCTTCTGAAGGAGCTGGAGTTTGGAAATATGTTAGAAGTGATAGAAGGATAGGCTGGGCTTCTGCTAGGGCCTTGTAGCATCACTGGAAGTGATCCAAATGAGCACATCAGGGTTTCTTTCAACCTAGCATCATCTATTTCAGGCTGAACTGTGATGCAACTCAGAGATAAGACATTCACTGAGAGAGATAAACTACATTTTTACATTGAATACTCCCAACAATGCTCCTCCCATGGTAAAGAAGACACTGAGTAGTCATGAAATGTCCATCATCAGGACTAGTAAACAGCTGAGACAAGATGTGAATTTTAAGTCTCATACTTACTCAGTTCCCCATACTGCCTCCCAGGTCACAGGCACAAACCCCTGCATCCCTCTGAAATCTAACCCAAACACTGCAATTTTCATGGTTTTCAAGTTTATTGGCATCTCTTCATAGTCAATGTTTTCTTTAGTTTTTTTTTTGACAATATTTTTAAAAAGATCATGTTTTTCCTTTCTTCTTGAGAATAAAGTTCTTCTAAAGTGTTTCTTGAATGAACTTTCACAGAGATATTTTCAGAATTTCCAGGGTCTGGAGGTCTTAAAGGAAAAAGAGACCAGTGTGAATCTACCTTTTACCACCTTGGTATGAACAACTGGGCCCTGGATTCCATGCTTAGCAAATAATCATTTTTGTTTCTACTTCAATAGGATCCTATGAAAGTGGTAAGAGTTCTGGTCTATCTCAAGCTTTGTGTATTTGTGAAGCAGTGTGGTTTCCTTTCTGTTCTGCTCCTCAACTACAGGGATATAGTGGGGTTGGTAATGAAACTAAAAACCTTCTCTTGCCTTTAGCGGTCCAACTAGTTTAAATGGATAAGAGGCCAGAGAGATTTCTCACTTTCCACTTCCCACTATCAAAGTCAGCAGTGGATCATTGGTGTGCTTGGAAATAGTAGTTGTCTAACACCTTCAGGGCAACTGAGTGGGAAGAATAAAAGGAAATCTGTCATGGAGAGAGCCATGAGTGTCCTGTTTCATAAATTCAGGTTGGCCTGCCTCTAAGTCCTGAACAAAAGCTGAACCAATGACCCATAATTTGATTATTTGGGTTTGAATGTTCAGACTGTGAAAAGCTTTGTTCTGTGTTCTGTGATCTATGTTCTCTGCTTCTCACAGCCTTCCCCATTCCCGTTTATTCATACAGCACTCCATCCTTTCTTCCTGGCTCCTCAGGGTGCCCAGGTAAACACAGTTTCCTCTGAGGCTATTAGCAGAATGCACTTAAGTATCTGATTAGCTTCTCCAAGCAATTGAAACCATTTTTTGTCACTTGAAACATTGCCAGGTTAATGCTTAGATGATAGTTCCAGCCTTTAACTTTTTAAAGTCATCATATTGAGGTGGATGAGCTAGGCCAAGGAGGACTTTCTAAAATAATTAACAGAAAGAAAAATGTTTTCTCTTTTGCAGGAGGATGTCTGGCTATGAAGACACAAGCAAGGAAAAAGATCATGGAGCCAACCCACCATGAGCAGGGGGAAAAGACTCGCCTTCCCCTGAATCACTGCAGAAGGCAATGCCAAGCCTCTAAGTGAGCACTGAGGCTCACCTGATCCATCGTTTCTCCTTTATATCCCAAAGCCTTTCCACATTGGTTCTAGCTCAGACATTTTTCCTTGTCTCTTACTTTCCTATCTAATCTGGTAGGATGCCACATTCTCCTCCCCATTTTAAAGAATAAATTTATACTATATATGTATATATATGAATAATTAATTATATCTGTATGTAGATATAAAGTAGATGAATAAATTAAAAATGATATTTTAATTACTGGTAGCAGGCTTTTTTCCTGTTTCTGGGTTATCAGTTATTTTCTACCTGCCTATAATTGAGAAACATAAGGAGATGTCAAATTTCCGCAGTCTTAGACCTACCTACCTACACACACACACACACACACACACACACACACACACACACACACACACACACAGAGAGAGAGAGAGAGAGAGAGAGAGAGAGAGAGAGAGAGAGAGAGAGAGAGAGAGAAGAGTAGAAATTATGCCCAATAACTCCTTACAAGCAATGAGAGGAGAGAACTCACTTCCTGCTCATTTAGGCATCCCCTGTCATTATTTGTCTATGAAATCACAAGTGGTTTCATAAATTCAAGATAATAGAGATGAAATCAACACATTTCTTCTTCTAAAATAACTGACTAATTTACAATTCTGCTGAAGTCATCACAAACAGTGAATTAAAAGCAGCTGATCCTGTCAGAAAAATTCCTAGGTTCATATCCTTAAAGGAACATGATAGGTGGTGCCCAACATTTAACTTGGGTTTTGGATCACCTCAGCGCTATTACTTCACTTACAATGTGAGCAGTGCACCTAAGTTAGCTGTTTATTTCTACTAAAAGAGGAACTATGACTTCCTACCAATCAGCAGATGGTAGATATAAAAAGACCCAGACTAGAGCCTTGTTTCCAACATCTTCAATCTACTATATCTATAATAAATTATTTTATTTATGTGCTGCTATTACTGAACACACTCTCATGAAAGTGTTCTCATGCCAAAGATAATTACAACAAAAAACACTATTTATCACATATTTGTAGCCATACATTTTGTTTAACAGGCATGAGTGTGACCCTTAGATGAGAATGTACCTGAACTAAATGTTGGTCCATTGTTAGAAATGAAAGTTAGAAAGCAAGGAATACAAAGATTAGTAAAACCATTTGAAATTGGCATTATTGGTTCTTCCCTGTGAATGTTTTTCTTTTCATAATCAGAGCAAATTCATAACCATCTTTATGGAGCATAAAGTAACACACAAGAAAAGAAAGCCTAGAGGAGATATTTCTGATAGGCTATGCTTTGTTCTTCTGTCATATTTTCATTATACGACCCATTTAAATGCCCTGAAAGCTCTCAGACATGCTGCTGTATATATATATATATATATATATATATATATATATATATATATATATATATATGGACACAGATGGTCATGTCCCTGATTTAGGAACCGCCCCATTCCAGGTTCAGCTGGCTGCTTTTCTTATTACTAAAGGAAAACACATCTTAGTCCTGTTTAATCTCTATTCTCTCAAAATGCAAAATGACATCACAAAACACCAATATTTAAATTCAGAGTGAATCTTATGTAATTAATATGTGTAAATCAGTCATCATCCTGCCTAGCACATCATAGATGCACAACACGTTTTATATACAAAATTGCATTGTAAAGTTGTTATTATTGTTGTCACTGCTTTTTAAGTATCTCTGGATCTGGACTGTCCTAGGTAGAGTGCTGGTAGGCAGAGCGCTTTCGCGCATTTGGGATTCCTTAGGGGGTTTCTGTCTGTATGTTCTTTTCATATCTGTGCTGTGTGGGCTGTGGGAGTAGAGCCACTGGAAGAGGCTCTTAAAGGGTCTTAAGGTTGTCCATGTGACATGTATTAAACAAATAGACATGAATATGCTGCAGAAATCTTGGCATCCATCTTTCAAGATAGACAAGACTTTTCTTAGCTTTTTAAATCTTGAAAATGTTGATATTATACTCCTATCCAATGGGATACTGGAATTTTTTTTTTTTAATTTGAAGTAGATACATCAGTTCTTTACTATTGATAATCTTGATTCATTGCCTCCACAGCATCTTGTAGAACCATTTTTGTTGTTGTTGCAAAGAACAGCACCTAATTTTACATTTCTTCCACAAAGAGCCACACATGCTTCCTTTTATCACTGCTTTATTTTTCGAGACAACTAGAAGAGAAAAACAGTTTTCTTCAGCAGCCTTCTAATCCTACAAAGTATCTCCATGACCCCCTTAAGAATTTACATGTGATTTTTTTTTTAAATCAGAGTGCTGTCTTAACTCCTTGTCTTGGTGGCATGGTGTTAACTAAAGAATGCAGAGTTATCAACAATTAAGTTTTGAGCTTCTGCAGCCAACAACTCTTATCAGTATCGATATAATTTCTCCCTCACCCCCTGTTGTCACTCACCATGACCAAATCCATCGTCTTGTTGGTTTATAAAATGGGATTTATCATCAACTATTTTTGCACTAAGGGACAACCAATATCTTAAATAGTAGTATTTTTAACGTTCTAAAAAAGAATAATTTAGTTTATATTTATGAGTGTTTGGCTTGCATGTATGCCTGCGCACCACAGGAATGCCTGATGCCATAGAAGCCAGAAGAGGGCTTTGGATCCTCCAGAACTGGAGTTACAGATGATCGTGAGCCACTTCATGGGTACTGAAGACTGAAACTCCTTTGCAAGAGCAACACATGCTCTTCACCACCGAGCCATCTCTCTTGCCTACAAACCTCAGTATTTCAATATTGGACTTTAAAAAAAAAAAGACGGAATTATATTTAGCCACCAGAAATAACATTAAATTGTGTTAAACTGTAATGTAGCAAGGAGTGCTATAGTCTATATTTAGAAGAATATTCTCTTTGAGTTTTCCGTCTCAATTCTGTGTTGTCCCAGAAGAAATACTAGATGCTTTTTTTCCTCAATACTTCATCTCTTTCACACATACACTAACCCAGAAAGGTACCTAAAGGATATATGGGAGACTAGAAATACAATGATTGAAAAGAACACTGTTATAAATTGATTGACCAATGGCAGGTGGATGACTTTGTTATAAATCAGTTGGTGAAAAAGGAAGTTCACAATTCTGAAACTTTCAATTGCCCAAATGCATAATGCATGGAGGCTACCATGCCTGGGCTCACTATTTGTCCCAATCTGCTTTACCATGAATTGATATTTTGTCCATTCAGTTTTTATAGTCTTAACGTTCATTTTTTCACCATCTGCAGATATGCATTATTGTTCTTCAACAAAGCTCACAAGTTATTAGTTATTGTATACAAATATGTCCATGTGGAGGATGTGATGAATTTTTAAGTGGATACTTTTGAAACTAGTTATAGCATAATTCTCTACAAGAATCTTTGCAATGCAAAGATATCTACTCTTTTCAGAATGGCCATTAGGCCATGATAAAGTCAAATAAGAGTTGTATAAAATAACATAAATATTTATAAAAAAATACATACCCATCACCACTTGGTTGAGTAAGTATCAAATGTCTATCTGTTCAGATGATCTTTGCCTATGTAAAAATATTGTCACTTATGCATCTAAGCATTTATAATATACAGCTGAACAAGAATCTTCATAATGCCTTTAAGAACATGGTTTCCCAGAGAAAAACATCAAAATCAAGAGCAAAAAACATAGAAAGATGAAATTTGTGAACCTGAAGTGTTAAAATATGGTTCTAATGGCTATGCAATCCTTTTGTTAATTGCAGAGGGCTGTTTGCAATGTGTGCCTCTATTCTGAGTATTTTACAAATAAGGAAACAGTAAAAAAATATTTACAACTAACTTCTCCATGTATGCACATAAATGAAAAGAAGCTTAATTCTTGCTCTTCTAATGTACCCTAAAATATTAGCTAGGTCTACTAGCAAGTATATGTAGACACAGGTTTATTACATATTGTGTGAATTCAGCTTCAGAACACCAGAGCTCATCTCTCCTGGTTACCTGTGCAAAGAGTTTCCCTGACTTACCATCAGCAGACATTCCAGTCATTCATCACTTGCTTTCTTTCTGTAGACTTTGTTAATAATCCTTAGCTTGGAGTCTCTTTCTGTCTTTGAGCATCCTATGTGAAATGCAAGGGTTTCTTATTCTTGACCCATCCCCAGTAGTGTGCCACACTTGTGAGCCACCTGCCTATCCTCCCCCAGAAGCCACAGAGCACGGGCTCAGCCATGGTCAAGCTTTAACTGCAGACCAACCGTCTAGTTAATAGAACCTCCATCTGCCAGCAGCTTTTGGCAGTCTGGGGAATGATTTTTCTAAAGTAAAATGAGAGTTGCTCATGAAATAGCAGCAGAGAGACAATTTTATTGAAGTTTTCCCACTTTGACACCCTTAGGTCTTCTAAGGCCAAGTCCATACTTAGAAAATGCCATCAGTGTTACTCGACTTCACAATTCAAAGAGAGTTCAATGTTCTCCAAAAACTTAGATCAATCTGGCACAGATCATTCAGACATTTTTTTTTCCACATTGGCTCAGGTTTTACTGACAGTAGGCTAAACAAATGACCTAAGGAATAAGACTCTTTATGGGCAAGATTTCCCATGGAGTAGCCTGGACATAATTCCATGGTTTTAAATCACCATCATATTGGACAAGGTCATCATATTGTAACACACCTAGTGCATAAGCTCTTTTGGTTAGAAATAAAATAAAATAAAATAAATAAAGATGGCCGCACCTTTGTATTTCTTCATGATATTTGGTGAGTTGGTTCTTACAATTTTTGGAATCTCTTAGGGTAGATGCTGTAGTATAGTCTGGCTACTCTAGATACAAGAAAATCTAATTGACCCTGGTGAGCACCAAAGTTGGCAGCTCAGGCATCAGAATCTGTTTAATACATAAGATAAGCAGTCTTAACCAGTTCCTGATCAAATTCAAGATTCTCTCTGATTCTTTATTATAAGTTTGGTTTTTTTTATTTCCCTTGTGTTTTTAAGAACTTGAAATATTGTATATCACACAAGCCACACATGCACATAGTATGATGTGTATAGTTATGCTTATTCTCCATTTCTTACCTCATATTAAAACAATAAAACATTAAGTAACTAATGGTATTTTTGAACTAAAGTAGATACCAAAGTAGGAGAAATACAAGGCATTTGCTGGGATAGTTAGGACTGGGATGGAGGGCAAGCCAGAGATGAACAGGGGAAGTTAAGAGTAAAGAGGGGAGAGAATGGCACAGGAAGACAGGAATGTGGAAGAACCATGCCTACATGGGGTCAAGAAGGAGCAAAGGCAATACTGTTACTTCTCTTGAGCCCTCACAGCTAGTCATGCCTTGAAGAAAAGAAAAAGGGAGAACTTGGTGGCATTTTTTCTTTATGAATGGGTAACTAGAATATGTGACTTTATGCTCAAGCTTCCTTTGGTTTGATCAATACTGCACTAATTTGAATAGGAGATGAGTTGACTCTGGCTTAGCCTACAGAGCAAACCCAAAGGGTTCTGCTATCTTTTGATAGAGGATTTGTTAGTTGGAATTAGGTTTTAGATGATTTAGGCTGCAGTGCTTACAAGGCAATTTGCATGCAGATGCCTGGGAGGGTAGTGAGAGGGAACAGTGATCCCATAGCTGCACTCCAGTCTTCACCAAGTGCTGTCGCTGTTTTTTAAACACCTACAGAACCCAGGGCTCAGGGCAGTGCAGGGCTTGGTTGGTGCTTGGCTCAGGTCTTAATCAGATCAGGTGGGAGATCATGGGTCAAACTTAGGAGGAGTCATATATGTAAGGGGCCTGGTATAAAGTGCATAGAATCCATACCTGTGGAAGGTCAGAGATTCCTTGTGAAGAGGAAGGCATTTGCTGGGATAGTTAGGACTAGGATGTCTTCACCAAGTGCTGGTGAATAAATGGCCTAGAGGTGAACAAATAAATACAGTCAGTCTGAACAATTTAACTGATGCCAAAATGAGTGTGCCCATAATGTCCTGGAAGTGAGACAAACACTGAGTGAGGTTCTGGACCTCCACTGACAACCAGATGCTAAGCAGTGCCTGCCCCATGCCTGGCGAGCCCCTGTTTAAAAATACCTATTGCTCTTCACTAGGTTTCTCATTTGGTTTTACTAAAGTCAAGTTTGAATACAAGTCAGATCATTCATTTTCATCTGCCTGTTTTCCATTCTTGAAAACCCTAGCCAAAGCCGACTGTTAAATATCTGTACTTCAGATGAGAAAAGGCAGAAGAAACTCAAAGGACTGGAGCTTTACATACCGGTAACATGACAACCTCCCCTTACTTCTCCTGAGGGATCAACATACAATAAATTCCCTATTATGGGAGCCAGAAGGAAGGAGGAAGCTTGGGCCGAAGTCCATAGCTGTCTGTGGAATAAGTAAAATGTGTTTGAGTAAGTTCCCAGAATGGAGGTGCTAAACGCCACAAAACTGAGTCATTCATTGTCCGTCATCAAAGATAAACTGTTACCAAATGAATCAAAATTCTTAAGCCACTGAGGTAAAAGAGCAGTTTCTGAGCTCATACTCTGTCTAGGCAAGCTTTTGAGTGTTTTCTTGGATGAACCCACTCACATCCGTTTGCCTTAGGTGGCAGACTACACAAGTGACGCCAGAGTGGAGCACGGGACAGAGGAGGTCCTGGAATGGGTCTGTCTGCTCTGGTGAGGGTTTCTTCCTCCTGGCATCCCTGGTGGGACTGGTGAACACCAGGCTATGAAGAGCCTCTTACCTCATCTCTCCCTCTGATGCCTGCTTCCCAGTATGGGGGCTAAGCCAGTTGATGTCACGGGTTAATCATAGGTTTGACAGTGTTACAGCAACAGTCTTTTTAAATCTCTGCTTCCAGATTTCTCAAAACACTCTTTTAAAATTGACAACAGCTTTTTTTGAAGTACAGTTCATACATCATACATTTGACTCACTTGTGTTTAAGTACATTTGTGGAGCCTATCAACCATTACCACAGTCAGTTTTTGAACATTTTCATCACCTTAGAAACCCGATCCCTTCTAACAGGCACACCCCATTTTTTAGAACCCTTTCAGTCCCTGGAAACCATAATTTACTTTGTGCTCTTATGGAGTTACCTGTCTTGTTATTGATGCAATGGAATCACCCAGCAACTTGCCTTTTGTGACTTGCTCTTTTGACTAGCATGTGTGATACATTTAAGGTGTATTTATGCTGAAGAATGGAGTAATACTTCCTAAGTTTGATGGCTGAAAATTCCATTGTATGAGCTTACTGTATTTTTCTAAAATATTCGGGAATGATAGATGCTTGGGCTGTTCCTGCCTTTTGGATATTGGAGACAATACATCTGTATAAGATTTCCCAGATGTGTGTTCTCACCTTACTTGGCTATACACCTAGGAGTGGAATTGCTAGATGATAAGGTCTTCTAGTGCTTCATCTTTTGGAGACCTTGACTGTATTTCAAAGCAGCAGCACCATTTTACATTTTGAACATCAATTGAATAACAGTTATAATTTCTTCACATCACTACTTTCACTAGTTAGCCAGTGTCGTTTCTTCTGTAATCATACTCCTGGTAGAGTGTGCTAGTTAATGTTATCTTTATTAATATGTTCTTTGACAATTTCATACCTGTGGATAACACAGTTTGGCTATGCTCACTATTCCCCCTCAATCAACATGCCTCTGCTCCCAACAAGTTCCATGCCCCACTAACTATAATGTCTTTTTATTTTGGTTTTGAGTTGTGACATGCTGAGTTTAACCTTGTCTGCCTGAATTAGCTATTGAAACCTGGCTGCCACCTGGGTTATCCATTGGAACATGGGCACCTCAGCAGTGGACAACGCGGGGACAATAACTTCGTCCCCATAGGTGATCGTTGCTAGGAGAAAATGAATAATCATGATTTTCATTTGCATTTCCCTAGCGGCAACTGATGTTAGTCACGTTTTCTTTTGTTATTGTCAGTTATTTGTATATCTGGTGGAAACTGTCCACTCAAATCTCTTGAAAGATGCTATTAAGTTCATGGACCGACTCATGATAGAATTCAGTCTTCTGCCTGTCCATGGCAAGAGCTTCATGCAGTAGGTGCCCAGAGAAATATTCATGAGTTGATCAGGACCTAAGATAAGACCAAAATGGCAGGACTCTAAGAATGTGCTAGATAGACACCATAGCCTTAGGAACAGTTTCTAGAACTGTCGTTGTCAGTTCTATGTGCCAACATGACTAATCTATAATCCCCATACAAAAGACCCTCTTTCTTCATACATGGTAAAATCTTTAATGTGATGATCTTAGGATGTGGGGCCTTTGAGAGTGAGTGGTCATTGCGGCTCAGTTCATGAACAGGAGTTGTATCTTTATAAAAGAGATTCTAAGGAGACTCCCAGCCCTTCTACCATATGAGATTATGCTGTGAGATGTCTTTCTATATTCTGTGAATATGTATTGCTATGATTGGTTGATAAATGAAACTGTGTTGGCCTATGGCAGGGCAGGATAAGGTTGGATGGTACATTAGGACTGAAGACAAATGAAGGTGTAGTCCGGGGAGATGCCAGTCTGCCACCCAAGGAGCAACAAGATGCCACAGACCAGTAATGCCATAGCCACGTGGCAACATATAGATTAATAGAAATGGATAAAGTTATAAGAGCTAGCTAGCAAGAAGCCTGACCCATAGGCCATATAGTTTGTAAGTAATATAAGCTTCTGTGTGTTTACTTGGGACCAAGTAGCTGATGGTCGTGGATGGGGAATATTCATCCTGACTACAGGGCAGGCAGGACCAGGCAGGACCAGAGAAACTTCTAGCTACAAGATTATTGTTGCAGATGCTAGAGGAAGTTAATCCTCACCAGACACCTAATCTATTGGCGCCTTCATCTTGAACTTTCCAGAATCAAAAATTTAGAGAACTATGTCTACAGTGTCTATAAGCCACACAGTCTATGGTGTTCTGCTACAGTAGCCTCAATGGCTAAGATACTACCCTACCAAACCAGCTGTGACTGTGTAGGTGTTTCTGGGTGTGATTAGCTTCCTGTTATCATTCAGAGGAGTGTGAGAGCATCCTAGCAAGTGTGGTAGCCTGATCCAGCTGGAATCTTACAAGCAGAACCCAGTTTCCTCCTTGGGAAAGTATGGGTTTGGGCTATAGCTTCAATTCTGGCCCCAGAGTCTCAGCCTGACTTTTCTATAGCCAGCCTCATGGATTTCCAGACTTGCTTTGCCAGCCAGTTATAAGGATGTGGGAGACAATTCATTGGCCTGTATCTATGTAGTATATCCTAGTCACTCTATTTCTCTATGAAACTTTAGCTGATAGAAATGCAAAGCAACTTCTCTGCCTCAAAGGATGTTTGTTATTACAGACACAGAGAATGTAAGAAGTAGGTTGTGTGAGAGATGAAAATATACTCTCTGGAAACCGGGTCTATTCTATGAGTGAGCTGCAGTAGATTATGGCACCTTTGCTACCTCACCTGACAGGTTGTTCTCTGCCTTTCCCCCACCACACCTTACCCTCCAACCACGGACAGTAGCACTGCTTCTCTACTGGCCACTTGTGCTTTCCAAGAGATGGGTACAGAGTCCAAAGATGAAGTTAGATACAGTGTAGGACAGCCCCACAGCAACTGTCATGGTGCAGAAGCTGGGGGACCCTGCAGTGCAGGGCATGGCCCCACAGCAAATGCCACGAGGCAGAAGCTGAGAGACCTTACTGTACAAATGTGTCTTTGTCTCCAGCTTCTGCCTTTCCTAGGGTGGACTAGGGGAAATGTCCCTTTTCACTTGAAAAATACTTCAAAGACCTCAGGCTATAAGCACATTGAGACAGTAAAATGGAATTTCAGATCTTCCCAAGGAATGGACTTAACAGAATGGACTCCAGTAGGTAGAAACTGATTACTGCTCCCATACGGCTGTTAATCAAAGACGCTAATAATAACTAAATGCCTTCCTGGAGAATGGGATTTTTGACGTTAGCCACTAAAGTGTCTGCTTCATCTTCGTTTGTGATGGATTCTGAGTTTGGAAAATGAACTGCCAAGGCTGTTGACTATACCTGCTGATTCAGGGGCCAAGCCATCCTGTCAAATGGTTGCTTAGCTTGAGTTTCTGAGCTGCAACATTTGCTACCTTCTGTATCTGCCTTCCATGGCTGCAAACAGCAAGGTTGATTGCTAGAATTTGCTTCTGACACTGGAATGACATCTTCTTCACCCTTGTTAAACTCACATCTCCCCACTTGAAATCAAGGGTTTCAAAGGTATAATTATCTGTGTGTAATATTCACTACCATGGAAGCATTTATGGGCATGTGTTCTCCCACATTTTAAGAATTAAAAGTTATCCTCATCATTCTCTTAGTAAAACAGGGATTTTAGAATAACCTTTCCTAAACTTGAGCTATTGAAGAAGTGGAGTCCATAGTTTGGCATGCTGGAACCCATTTGCAAAGTAGTGAGAGAAGGCACACAGGCTGAATGCTAAGTGAGGCACTCAGTAATCTTGTCCTAGAGCCAAAGTCTTGCTCCAGATAGCTTGACTTTGGTAAAGTGTGGTTTGCATTTAACTGTCGGTCTTCACAGCTTTGGAAGGAAACACTTTTTTTGTTAGGGGAGATGTTTCTGATCCTCATACACTTACCTCATCAAAGCGTGTTTTCACTCTGCCCATTTGATGTCTGAGAGGCCTCATTAGGACTCATTTTATTAGCACTATTTGAAGGGTTCCCCCTGTGAAGACAAGAAGTTACATTCTCTAGAAAGAAAATTCCAAAGCCCCTAAGAATCTGTATAAATTTGTAATTCTGTCTCAGAGAAACCAGACAAAATCCTTGCTTTCTTTTCTCCCTAGATTCTTGGGGACTTGACTCTTAGCTGACTCTTAGCATGCCCACTCCATGGCCCCTGCTTTCCACGTGTGGTGTTTACAGTCTAGGCTTTGATAGCCTTTAGTTCTCTGCCGCCTTTTAAAAGGCTCTTAAATACGATCGCATTCTAATAGGTCTTTGGCCCGACTCATTAAGTTCTTGGCTCCTTCTTCAGAAGGGAGAAATGTGGAGAAACTAAAGTTATTGATGGAGTCATGCCTTTCCACCTATAAAATGAGAAAGATGAGGACGGGCCAACCTCCCAGGACATTGGCCCAAACTAGTCATCAGTTCCTTCTGTGATTTTAGACCTATTCTATGCCTTCTCTTGCTCACTTAGCAGGTGCTGTATTTCATATGCCTATTGTGGGTGTTTATCCTCCAAGTATTGTTTTGGGAGTCTACTGTCCTAGCACATCATAGTCATTAGTGGGATCTTATAGGCCGTTTTCACGTATGTATACATCTGGATGTCTTTGCAGGCATATCTGTCTCACAAAGGTGGCACAGGGGTGGTGGTGGTGTATCTGTATCTGTCTGTATTAGTTAAACCTTGTTCTTACGATGTTGGAGGAAAAAAAATAAACTTCCACAAAACACTATATCAATATTTTATAGGGAAAAGTCTGCACCCATTTATCTCCCCCCTCCCCCAGTCTCAGGCAGAATTCCACATATTTGCTTCATTTCCTGGCAAAACGTAAAATTGTCCCTCTCTGGAATCTTTTTTGCAAGTGAGTCAAAATCCTCTCCATGGATAAAATTTACAAATCTCATTCTGTTCCTTGCATGCGTGGTATGATCATTTTATGAACAAAGCAACAAAGCATGTAAGAGTTATTACCTTTTTAAATATTTATTTTCATTATGTTTAAAGTGTGTGTGTGTGTTTCTATGTATTTGCATGTGAGTGGAGGTTCTTGAAGAGGCCTGAGGCACTGGATTGCCCTGGAGGTCTAGTTACTGATAGGTGTAAGACATCTGACATTGGTCCTGGGAATCAAACGTGGGTCCTCTATACAAGAAGTATGGGCTTTTAGTAACTGAGCCATCTCTCCACCCTCCCCAAATTTTCTTTAATCAACAAAAATGGTTTCCCCTACAATATACTCTATTCCTGCTTTTCTGTCCTCCCCAGTTCCTCTTACCCAGGCTAATTTTGTTTAACACTAAAGGGTTCTCTAAAGTGAAAACATCACTTGGTGCTTTGCCCCAATCTCCCCAATTTCAAATTATGGAAACTTTGTGTTCATTAATGGCAAAAAAAGAAAAATAATAATAACATCAATGCATGTGGGTTCTTTGTTCCGTCTTCACCAGTATTTGTGTTTGTCCAGTGGGTACATGTCCTTTTGTGATGTTTTAAAGTAATGAGGTACTGTCACTACAGGAGATGCTTATTGGTCTCTATGCAATGGCTTCTGTGAATCAGCTTGACAAATATTTGTAAATGTCCCTTGTGTTTACAAGAAAATTAAAAAACCTCAGAAACCAAAAGCTTATATATATATATATATATATATATATATATATATATATATATATTGATAATTTCCTGGTTTACAGGATCAATTTTCTAGCTTCTCCCTTCTGGGAAGTCTAAGAGATCCTGGGGTTTTGTTTGTTTGTGTTTTGTTTTAAACCATGTAATTCTTTCGGCCTTTCCATGCTGATAACAAGTGGCAAGTGTCTGTAGTACGATCAGTTATGGTTGATGCTCACACTCATATAACCTCCCCTGTCCACCCCCGTAGGTTAAGCATATCAGAACTTAAGGTACTGGCAACAATCTGGACTAAGTGGTCTCACATGATTCAGTGAAGACAGAATTTCCTATATGAAAATGAAAGAGGCTAGCATGACACAAATGACATCTCACTATAGTTCTGTCTCAATTTTTCTCATACTTTTGATACTTATATAGGAATAAAAGAATGTGCCAGAACCTCTTCTCCAGGATATGGTTAAAGAGTATGGTTACCAAAACTACTCATTTCATTTTCTGACTGAAGAGAATCCCCTTTGTAAGATGAGATGAATAGATGGACTAACAGTTGGGCATCCTAGATTATATTAAGGTGTGTGGTGTCAATCAGGAGTATAGAAGGATGAGCAGAATGCTGACATGATACCAGATGAAGCATTTCAAGGAGGAGGTCTCTGCAAGTCCCTGAGGGTAGTGAGACATGACACTGAGGTATTGGTGAGGGACATCTTCAACCCACAAGAACAATCACCCACTGAAGCAGACGTATTGATCTTTACTTACATCAGAAGGCTCAACTAGTAGCAAAAATCATTACTCAGAAACACTATCTATTTTGATGGCTGAAGTTAGTCCTCCTTCCTGCTACTTCCTTTGGGACATACCAAATATTTCTCCAAAAATCCCATTACCCTCAAAGTCTGTTGTGTGTTTCGGTTGAAGCCAACTGAATTGTGCTAGTCAGCTCTTGTTGACAGAACACCTGAATCAATTTAAAAGAAGGAAATATTGGTTTTGGTGTGTGATTTGGGACATTCCAGTCTGTGGTTGATTGGCCCCATTGCTCTATGCCTGTGATGAGACAGAACATCATAGTGATAATGGTGGAGGAAACAGTTGGCCTCATGAAAGCTAAGAAGAGGCCAAAGTTTCAACTCACCCCACTTCCTCCAGCTTGGTCCATCTCCTAAAAGTTTCTGCCATATTCCTGTAACACTGTCAGATGGGATCAAGTCTGAAATACAGCAAGATTTGGAGGATATCTGAGACCCAAACCACAGTATGGCACTTACTAGAAAATTAAGCATCAAGTTGAATTACTAAGTTGGCTAATAACCTGGACTAATTTTCATAGATCCTAATACTAATGACAATAATGAGAAATACTGAATTAGTCCTTTATATAAATAATTTGAGAATTATCCTGAAAAAGAGAAGACTTAGCTGTGTTTCAGGAAGAAAAAAAGATTGAAGGGGAATGAAAAGAAAAGATATAATTTTATTTCATTCCTCAGGCACCTTGGAAATTATTTTCTATCTTGTAATCTTTGGTCCATTTATGAGAGTCTTTATAAAATATATGCCTTATGAAAATTAATTTATTTTATTTTTTCCTTTTTTATTATTAAATTTTTTCTATTCATTTTATGTACCAACCACAGATGCCCCCTCCTCCCTCCTCCTACCCCCAGCCTTTCCCTCTAACCCACCCCTCATTCCTACCTCCTTCAAGGCAAGGCCTCCCAAGGGGAGTCAGCAGAGCCTGGTACATTGAGTTGAGGCAGGTCCAATTCCCTCCCCCGAACCAAGGCTGTGTAAGGTGTCTCACCATAGGCATGGAGCTCCAAAAAACCCACTCATGCAACCAGATTGGTAAATACCTTGTCAACATAGAACCATCATTTAGTAACTGATGGAAGCAGGTGCAGATATCCATAGCCAAGCACCAGGCCGAACTCCAGGAGTCCAGTCAATGAGAGAGAAGAGGGATTCTATGAGCAAGGGGCATCAAGATCATGACGGGGAAATATACAGAGACAACTGAACCAAACTAGTGGAAACTCATAAACTGTGCACCAATAGCTGCGGAGCCCCCATGGGACTGTACTAGGTTCTCTGCATAGTTGAGACAGTTGTTTAGCTTGAACTGTTTAAGGGGCCCCCTGGCAGTGGGATTAGAATCCGTCCCTGGTGCTGGAGAGATGGCTCAGCCATTAAGGGCTAGGCTCACAACCAAAAATACAATAAAATTGATTTATTTTAATTCTATTAATATCTCTTAGTAATTTGGAATACATTCATTTGATTTTATCATGTATAAAATACAAATTCTGTTATTTATACTGTCTTTGGTCATGTCATAAATCTTAGAAACTTCCTGTAGCTTTGCTGAGACAGAAGAATTCTGTATTGGATAAAACTATGCAGGATTAACTCACAAATTCCTTAGAAGGAGCCCCAGATGATGATTTTCCACATGGACCCTTTAAAGTGCATGCCTAGGTCACCCAAGAGAATTGCTTGACAAGGTTTCATCAATATGGGACATCTTTCTTTAAATAAGAAAAGCAACAGCAAACAGTTGTTCCCGTCAGTGTTGTACAAGGGAATCAAAATTGCTCTCCATTTGTGGATTAATGTAGAAAATAAAGTATAAAGTTGGATGTTTGAATCTGCAGTATTGCTATTTAGGGACCCGAGTTAAACCACAAAAGGAAACTGCCAAGTACCCTTCCCAGCTATGTTAATTGCCTTTCATTTTCCATGGTTCATAGAGGAAGCAATTTAACATGTTAAGGTGTGCCTTGAGTGTCCCGTAAACCTGCCTGCTTCATTTGAAGTTATGAGCTAAAATTTTGGTCCTTTTGAACATTGTCCAAGTCACTGGGATTGTTTTCCCTTTTTATCAGTTGTATTTTATGTCTAGAATCATTTCAGAGACAATGCTTTCATTTATGCTGGCCAGTCACTTCCTCCAAAGACATCAGAATCAAGATAAAGAACTGACCTGTCAGCTGCTGTCTAAACCCACTAGCTTAGGGAATTTTAATGACAAATCTCTCATTCTATTTATTTTAGTTAGATGCCATACCCTAATCATTTAAACTCCTGTGTTTCCTAAGGCCTGACTCAAGCCTTCCCACTTCTCAATTTCCATCCTAATTAGGTGGGATAAATCTTAAAAAATACTAACAGAACCATTGGAAATTAAATTGGTTAGTGAGGGCTGGCAAATGTTGGCTTTATGGCTTCTTGGATAACTTTAGGTTTTTGGTTTTTTTTTTTTAAAGATTTATTTATTATATATGTAGTGTCCTGCCTGCAGGTCAGAAGAGGGCACCAGATCTCATTATAGATGGCTGTTGAGCCACCATGTGGTTGCTGGGAATTGAACTCTGGACCTCTGGAAGAGCAGCCAGTGCCCTTAACCTCTGAGCCATCTCTCCAGCCCTGGTTTTTGGTTTTTTTAATTAAGAAATTTTTTTTATTTATTTTACATACAAATCAAAGATCCCCTCTTCCTTCCTCCCACTCCACCAGCCTCCCCCTCCCAACCCACTTCCCCATTCCCTCCTACAAGAAAGTAAGACCTCCCATGGGGAGGTACATTTAGTAAAGGCAAGTTCAAGCCCCTCCTTGTAATTTGACCAAAAAGATGGATGAAAATAAATAGATGATGAAAGATGAGAACTAAAGAAAATGAGGGAAGACGAGAAAATACAGGACAGGGATTCAGAAAACATGGGTCTGTTTTGAGCATGCACTTTTGATAATAAAGTGTCCCTTATGAGATTATGTCTGCTTACTAAAAGTAAAACAGGAAATCAAGTAAATAGTATTCACCCTAAACAATGACAGGAATGAAACCATGAAGCCATTCTTTCTTTGTATCTTCTCTTCTTCATGTGGGTTAAGAACACAGGTGACCCAAGTGTGTAAGCAAACATGAACTTCATGTTATCTTTCAAGTCTGGAGGACCGAAAGGGTGGCATTGTCTAGATGGTATTCTTACAAAGCGTGTCTTAATGTTTTAATCCAATGGGACTTTATATAGTAAAGAATCATCATCATCAATACTGTCCCTTATGTTCCTATCCTCTTCTATCAAGGAAAAAAATGCACAGGTGGTACTGGCTATAAACACAATTGGAAAACCATTGTTGAACAAACATGCAATTAAATAAGCTATCAAATTTCCAGAGGGACTCATATGTCAGTTTCAAAGGAGTATAATCACATGGCTTTGTGAAGATAGAGATTTTCCTGTATTAAGAGTCATGGCATACTTTACAACATAATGTAGAACTTGGCCTCATGGTTTGGCAAGAGTATTCCCTTTTCTCACACCCAGATCCACCATCAAAAGTGCTCCTACTATGTGCAGCAGGGTTTAGGAATGCTCAATGTGGCAGCCTTGAGAGCTCGTCATACCTGCATGCTGGATAAAATGTCTCCCATATAGGGAATAGAGTTGTTTTTAGACTATCATTAACCAAAAAGGCACTAGGAGAATACCATGATGTAAAACTCCCTGTGACCCTTGTCACCACAAAGGATTTCTGTACCAGAGTTGCAACTCTCAAGGAGTCATGACACAACTAGAAGTTGCTGTCTTTTATCATTGTAGCAAGATCTGTTGTGTTATGTCAGTGATGGTTGAGGACAGAGGGACCAACGTCTCCCTCTAGGTAATGACTACATCCAGACAGTTCCAAAAGGAAAGTCCAAGTGCCAAGGTGAGTCCTGTCTGATCAGGGCCCATAGGGTTGATGTGCAGGAAAAGGCCTGAGACTGTGGGTCCCTTAAAAGTAAGATGTGCATGCTAGTGCTGAAATAAATGTCCAGTCACACCCATGGTTGTGTTTTTTAGTCTATGACAGTTACATTCCTATGTAAATAGATGCTTCCCATTCCCTAACTGATGAGCCAGTGGCAATTGATAACTCTTTGGCAACTGATGTCCATTGGAGGAGGGAAAGTTAGTTTTCTTCAGGGATGTGGCCCCTGACAGGCTACCCATGCTCCAGTAGATGGCCTTCCATCCAGGCACATACTGGAGCACAATGAACTAAGGGGTTTCAAAAAGAGAGCACAGGAAGTTAAAGAGGAAAGTTATGCGAAGAATTGGTAAGGAAGGAATGGGGATTGATCTGACCAAAATACATTACATGCGTGTATCAAATTATCAAGCAATTAAAAAAAATAGGATGATTGCCTCATGTGTGGGTTACATGCTGTCATTACATTACATGTTGAACATCTGAGCTGTGTTTCATTTCAATCAACAGTCTGAAAAGAACTAAGTACAGCTAAAATATTATTTACAGTACAAAGTGCCATTTGAGTCTCTATAAACATAGATATATGGAGATGGGGATTAGGGTAGGGATTACTGTGATTAACTCCGAATGGTTCCTGTTCTTAGCAGTGTGTGATTTAGTTACCCATGCTGTTTAGGGTGAGTGTTCCTAAGCCCATGTTATGGAGTTTAGTATTGTTCATATCTAATACACAAAGAACTTAATTTTAAATGAATTCTAGGTTTAGATATGGTAGCTCCTAATTATAATTCAGAAGCCCCTAAATACTGAGAAAGATGTTCTAGGAAATTTGCATTTAAATAATGCCAATGTTTTCAAGTTTTAAATCATTAAACAAAATGATTATTTTAGCATTTTTCTCCCTTGCTATTAAAGCTTAGGAGCCCTGACTGTGCCTTGTGTAAGGGCAATGACCAATGGTGACCAGAACAGAGGGCCTACCACAGTTCACACTGCTTACCACATTTCTCAGCATGCTTTCCTGTGGTGATTTTGAACAGGATTCTTAGTCACAAAGCGTTAGCAAATACATGAGATCATATGAAATTCTGGTGGTCTCGGTCAATGATTCAAGTTTTAAAAAAGATGTAAGAGTCCACACAAGTTGATATAGCTGTAGATTGCCTTTCTATCATAAAGACCCCACACAGGATGTCTGAAATCTCAAAAATCAAATGCTTAGTAGAAAATACTATTGCGATAATAATTTGAAAAAGGTTTAAAGTCAAATAAAGTGGTACATGCCGATATGCCAGCACTAGGGATGGAGGCAGAGGCAAGAGAATCAGGAGCTCGAACCTTCACAACATAACAAGTCAGAAATCAACCTGGGCTATGTAAGAGCCCGTCTCAATAAACAACAAAAAATATTTTCCTGTATATGAATAGGATTTTATTTATAACACAAACTATCTACTCCCATACTCACTAGTTACTAAGAATTACTTATCTGCTAATCCCTCCAGAAACATGTCATAATACTTGAAAGGAGATAGAGATGAGATAATGAGAGAGCTGGAGGAAGGAGGGAAGTGATGTATAGCTGCTTCTTCTGACCCAAGCCACCTTCTTCTGAAGGGAAGTGGAAGCTAAGGGGAAAAAATGCTAAAGTTGAGGCTCAAAAGTTGTAAGACTTGCAAGGTACCTTCCCAAGGTTATAAAAGCAGTAGGCAGTTGCTGGGAAAGGAGACTCTGCAGAGCTGACAGCAGGTAGAACAGGAAACCCCAAGGATGTCGCTCTTAGGAATTAGGATTATCACCCACACTTCCTAAGTAGGCTTTCTTACTGCCCACTCTTCTGTAAGCAATCTTGCACTGATGGCCCCATAAGCAACACCAGTAAACTCAATGGGCTCACAAAGACAGCCTTGGGTGCAAGTGTTTTTCTGGTCTGTCATCAATGCTCAAACTGCAGTAAATGGATGTTTCTTCATCTTTACAGGAAAAGGCACAAAAGCATGGTCTACTAGACTGAGGATATTAGCCTCCCAAATTTCTTTTCATCTGTACCTCTCTTACCATCTGAGAACCTCAATTATTTGTGCCTTTGTATTTGTGTTGTTCAAATCAATAGTGCCAACAGGCAACTCACAACTATAGTTAGGTATTGTGATAAAGTTAATCCTAAGTTAACTCAAAATCTGAAGACTGTGTTTCTGTCACTGTGATGCAGGTTCCCTCACTATAATTTCTGCTGATTTATTTGTTTGTCAGTCTCTGGCCCTGAACTATAGACTCTATGAAGGTAGGTAAGCATTTCAACTATTGTGCTCAATATTACACCTCCAGAGCCTAAGAATGACTCATTAAAGTAGATGGTGTTGAAGGCATAACCATGTTCTAATCACTGTCTGAGATTGTTGACACATTCCACTACAAAGAAGCCCAGAGGTGCTCCCTGAGAAATTAGGTGTTGGGAAAAAATATTTCCTTGTCATTATAGGTCACTATTAGTTCATAAAATGTTTTAATTTTCTTTTGCATAATCTATAGGGGTGTTTCCAAACCATTTAATGTATTGTTTTTATTTTTAGCAGATTTAGATTAGTATCTGAAGCACAGGAAAAAATAGTTTGAGAGTTTGAGCAAAGACACCCTGTGTGAGTAGGGAAGAAATCATAAGGCTACTGAGTGAAAATGTTGGTGCCAGGGATGGGCTACTTCCCTATGAGTTGTTGCCCAGGAAGCCCCACTAGCCATAAAAGCCGGAGATGCTGCTCTTGATGGTATGCCAGAAATAGATGTCAGTTCCCCATTGCTGAAGACACTGTACATTTTGGCTGTGGGACGTAGAAGAACAGGATTGGGACTGAGCACTAAGCTTCTCTGCTGGCTGGTGTCACAGTGCCAGGGGGCACCACGTGAGCTGCTGAAGGACAGTTTTAGTTAGCACTCAGATTGTTTTCATCTGTCCCTGTGTCATACATCCTCAGGAGCAAGACTGTGAGAGGCTACTTTGTTCCTAGCTTAAAATTCTTTCCACACTGAAGTACTTGCGATGCAGAGGGCTCCTTGATCATCATAATTTCCTATATTGGGCTATGAAGGCCCTTGTCTATGAGTTCAATCATGGATTTTTTCCTTCCTCTGTGTTAGAGACCCAGGAATGTCTTCTATCACTTTTACCTCATTCTCTCCCTCTTCATTGTCTAAATTTTCCCTGTGCTCTCATGTTTTGGATCCCAGCAAGGACTCTTTTGTACAGTTCGGACATTCACCATCTTTCCCTTAAACTCTGCCAGCTCTAAGAAGCAGAAAGCCAACACTTCCATCTCTTTCTCCCTTTTTCCATTTTTCTTGTAAAATTAAACATCAGTACAGAGGATGATAGACACACGTCTTTTCCCCTATTATAATTCATCCCGAGTGCAGCCAATTTTTTGCTAAGACTTCATCTCAGCTTCAGTGGCATGTCATATCCCTCATGGTAAGGCCACAGTTTGATACCACAGCCTGCTTACAATCTTGTGATATGTTCACTAGCCATCAGCCATTTGGGGAATATGTGCATACCCAGGAAGTGGACAATACTCATCAAGTAAATATATCACCCTATTTCCTATCATGTGGTAGAAGATGCCTACTCTGGGATTCCCCACAAGGCTCCATTATTCTTAGAAATCTCGGCCTTGGTTGCATGTCTCCTCACCCATCTCTGGGTGTGTATACCTACAGCCACATCAACAAGGCACACCATTCTATTTATATGGGGAAAGGTAGCTGCACGAAATTGGCCCTGGGTGTGCTCTACCCTCAGACACACTAGTCTCAGTTGCATGTCTCATTGCTCATCACAGGATCCATGCAACCACTCCTCCACACTCATCTTTGACTCTCTCTGAGAATGATCAACAAATATCTATTCACCATAGATAGGGTATTGATGACAGACCAAAAAAGCAGATACCACCCAAACAGATCTTAGTGAGCCAACAGGTATATTGAGGTTATTACAGGAGTTTAGATGGGAGGTTATTTATGGGACTATGGGTTACTCAGTTGCATCTGTACCACCAAAAACCACACACTAGCATGAGTGGCAGCTCATCAAAGCTGCATCTCTGGTACTCTTTGCACAACTTTCAGGAAGCTATGTAAGCCAGTCTCCTTATTTCCCTGGCAAAGGGGCATATGAAGCTTATAACTTTCTGGCCCTCCTGAGTCTTAAAAGTTCACTTGGTTTCTTGAGTCTTGTGGGCCTATCTCATCGCTCTGTAGTTCTCAATAAGTAGTGGCCACTGTATTCAACAAGGTAGATATATAAATAGACAGACAGACAGACACAAAGAGAGAGACAGACAGACAGAGAGAGACAGAGACAGAGACAGAGAGATTCTGATAATTATCTGTACTGTTGAGCACTCTGCTAGTAAGTTCAGGGCCTACAATAAGCCCTGTAAAGAAGGAAGGGCTGAAGGACACTGCTTGACACAGCTGAGGATGTCAGTGATGGGACTGAGGTTGTGATTTTTGCCAGCATGGGAACAGGAGAGACAACAGAGTGTCTCAACCTTTATTAATCAAGGCTGCAATGTTAGCAGTAAAGTGACTGTGTTCAGTTAATTATCCCATTTGTTCCCAAAGCATTATATTCAGAATTATAGCCAATTGTTATAGTTTCCTTTCTGTTGCTGTGATAAAACACTCTGACCAAAAGAAACTTGAGGGAGGAAAGTGTTTATTTGGATTATACTTCCTAGCTATAGTCGATCATTGAGGGAGATAGGGTAGGAAGAAAAGCAGGAACTTGAAGCAGAAACTATGGGTGAATAGTGCTTGCTGGCTCGTTCTTTAGTCATACCTCACTAGTTTCCTTATATAACCCAGTGCCATCTGTCTAGGAATGGTACCATCTACAGTGTTCTAGACCCTCCTACATTAATTAATAGTCAAGCTAAGCCCCCAAAGACATGCCCACAGGCCAATCTGACATAGGCAATTCCTCAGTTGAGGCTTTTCTCTCAGAAGACTCCAGGCTATATATCAAGTTGACAATTAAAATTAACTAGAACACTAATATCAGCACTGCAAACAGAAATCACTCTAACTAGGTAATACTGAGTGGACAGGTGGGACCAGGAAATGCTGCTTTTCATTATATAACCTCTGGTAGTGACTTATTTTAGTCATTTGCATAGAGCACTTAGCTTTTATATATTGTTGAAAGTTGTAGTTTATATTGAGGTCATATTTGAAAGAGCAAGAGGGTAAGCAGGCAGACTACTGACCCGGATTTTGCAATAGTTCATGGGAATGAAAATAACGGGCCTCTACAGTTAGTAAACAAGAAAGTGGCCAAAGACTGGGGGAAAAGGAAAATGAACAGACAGCGGGAAAAGGGAAGGATGAGTGAGATGGTGGCGTTTATGGAGTGAAGAGACTTAGTAGCCAAAGGCTGATATGTACACAGAACTCAGGCTGTTATCTACCCTATTGTTTGTACACTCATCTAGAGTGATTTGAAAGCAAGATATCTCCTCTTCCTTAGGGCCTGAAAATCAGCAAAGGGAAAAAGGAGATGTTCCAAGAAGGATTTTGTCTGCCAGAGCCCTTACCTAGGCAAGTACCTTTCTGGGGATATAAAACACCCCAAGCAAATTCTTAGAAAGGACGTGAAACAGGTTCATCTGTTACATCTGTATGTGTGATGAATAACTGTGATATCCAGTTGGTAAAATTCCAGTTCTCTTGAAGGCAGGCAATCAAGGAGAAACAGCAAACATTATATTGTGTTAATGCTCTGACTAGCAAGCCCCAAAGACAGTCAGGTCTCCCAGAGTGTGTGCACCTATGAGCAGAACTCAATGTCCTAGAGAAAAAAATTCAAATACCCCAATTATCAGATCACCCTAGTTGCCAGTGACTTACTGTTCTATTTATTCCATTTGTTTTTGCCCTTCTACAGCTTTAGAGAAATTTCCCTATGACAATATTCAGACAGGTGTGGTAATGTGTGACCTTTAATGAAGAAAAATGAATAGTAAGAAATTTTAGATTATTACACTTTTAAAATGTTCTGAATTTCTGACCAAATCTTTTGCAGTAAATTTGAATCATAATGATTTTTTATGCATTCCAAACATACACGCTAGAGTATAGAACAGTAAACAAAACATGATAGATGTTTCAAAAAGCAAAGCCATGAGCAAGGCTGGAATGACAGACATGTTAGGCTATGAGTTTGAAAGCAAGTCATGACAGTAGGAACTTGGCTTGTACATAGCACACAGGACTGAAATAGTCCTATACAGGCCAGGGAAACATTGTAAGCAAAGTGCTGAAGCCATCCTGAACTCACAGAAAACTGCAGGAAAAATACTGGACCAGCCTGTGATACAGCATTTAGCCTGGTATGGAGCAGCATTGCTGGAAGATAGAGGCAGATCACAATAGCACAAACACTAAATCAAGGTTCTATGGTTCAGTGACTAAGTCAGTGATATCTTTATAACCCACGCAGTGGAAACCTCTTCAGAGTGGTTTCTATTCATTAGGACAGCAGACCAAAGGAAGAGCAGCACTAACTGAAGATCCTCCACGCAGGGATAGGGGAATCTTCAGTACTAACTTGCTCTCTTTTTATACTCTGCAGTTTAGTCAGAAGATAAAACAAAAAGACATGCCCAGTATTCCCTCCTAAAACTATAGTAACAGCAATATTCTAACTCTCCTATCTACCAGCCCTCTCATTGTGTGAGCACTCCATGAGGAGAATTACCATAAACTAAGACATGTTTTAAGGGGGTGGGAATAGAAATTATGAGGGATTTTGAGAGCCATAAAAAATATTTGAAGGATCAGAATGGGAAAACAATTGCCAAATCAACCGTATGAACTTGAGGAAAACAGAGTCAGGACATACAGGTGTCTATGCAGCATGGCATTATATAAGATCTTTAGGAAGGCTTTTTTTTTTCAACCAGAGAAGAACTTTTGTCATAAATCTCAACAATGGGTTTAATAGCCAAAAATCTTAATACAGCCTTTGCATTAAAAGTATGTCTTTGTCACAGTGTGTTGAAGTTGGTCTCTTCCTTTATCAGAGAGTTGGGCCTACCTTTTAAATTTTATTTCCTAGTCAAACTGAGTGGCAGATACAGAGAATAAGTTCATACTTAACATGTCCTTACCCCTGTGTAGAGAATCTGCAGTAACCCAAGAGACAGCCTATGGAACACTTCATTATTGCTTTCAACTTTTCAGCCATGCTGCATGGACCTGCTGCAACAGGACTTCACTGGTCCTCACCCAAATGCAGGGTGTATCCCCCACTTGGTCATTAAAATGTTACCAGGTGTCACATGACAGGGGACTTGAAATGTTCTTACAAGGTTGTTTTTTTCCCCATATCTTTGCTTTGCTGACTATTCTGAAAAATCAGTGTTCCAGCATTATGGCCAATATGTGAAGCCAACTTGACCCAAATACATAGTTTGGAACCAAACCCATCTGATAACAGCCAGGATTGGTTAAACTCCAGTTAAACCAGAGATGCATGGAATGTAAATAATTATTTTTTGTTATAATCCAGTGATTCAGTAATTTTAAACAGTATTATACCAATGCTTGACTAAAACACTTTATCTCTTGCTGAACAGAAAAAATAAATTCCAAGCAGTTTAAAGATATAAATAAAAGTTGAAAAATCTTAAAGTAAGTGAAGTAAAGGAGAAAATATTTTTAAGATGTAATATTTAATTATCATATATTTAATAATTAAAACATAAAAATATTACTTTATTATCCTATACATAATACTTTGTAAAACAAATATACTATGTAATGAGATAATTATTGAGCACAGAGTGGGAGATGACACTTATGTGTATGCCCATCAAAACAGTGTCATCCATAACATTCAGGATTAATAAAACTATAAAAGGAAAGCAAACAATAGAAAAATGCCCCAATGACAGGATAGAAGAAATCCTCATGGTCAAGTGTCAGATGGAAAGATGTAAAATCTCCCTCATTGTCAAGGAAATGTAAAACAACAGGATAAATAAGATGCTTTTTTGTGGTGAAAAGATATACTAAATTCAAACCATCAGGCAGTCCTAAATCTTGGTGAGGATGTGAAATGATGGGGTTTTGTATAATTCTAGTAAAAGTATAAATTGACAAAAGCCTGTTAAAGAATGTCATCTACCAGAACCAAATCCAAGTCCATTCAGCACCTTTAGTTAAATTTCACTAACCATTGGAGAAATGCAATTGGTATCATTATCTGATGCCAATCCAATGTTCAGGCTCCTTCTCTGCCTCTTCTAAGCAATACTTAGCTGCTTGCTCCAGGAAACATTTGCTCCAGAGATAAGAGTGCCAGGTTGCGAAGAAAATTTGCTTATCATGATTAACAGCTTGCTCATGTGTGCTTCTTTCCAGAGTCTTGTCTGACTGTGCCCACCAATCCAAATCCCTTATGTCATAAATATTGCCCGATTCACACCAGTTTTTTTGTCATAGCATATCTCCTTCAAAACAGGCTCTAAAGCCACGTGGATTCCCTTTTCTAAATTTTCCCTTTGAGGCACTGTTAAGAATCTGCCACAATGTTCATTCTCACTGCGGTTGGCATAATAAACTTAGATTTTCTTCAACAAGTGCTTTTTGTTTATCCTATTTGGAAGGTAGTAGTTTAGGTTATTCTCTGAGGATATTTTGGAGCAGATATTAGTAATAAAGTTGAAGATGTATATATAATAAGGCCCAGGAAAAGCAACACATGCATAATCTGATGTATATGATTCAAACTATGAATTTAGTGAAATGGAAAGTCATTTAATAAGTTGCAACCCTCACTTCTTTAGAATGAAACAGAATGGGTGTAAATGAATATGAATGAAATGGAATGGAGTGCAGTCAAATGAATAAAATACATTAAAATAGCAAAATTTCTATGAACTATTTTTAAAAACTTTTTAATTCAATATACGTATGCATGGTCACTTATACAATAAGAAACAAAAATTGCAGTTTTTGTATAATGATTTTTATTGTATAATAAAAAACTAAAAGTTACCTCAATGTTTACAAATAATAGATATGTATTTATGCAGTATATAATATATGTATACATATATAAGCAAAATCTTAAAAATATATAGCAAAAAGAAGAGAAAATTACAAAACAAGAAATCAAACAACGCATTCAATAAACATCCTGTGGGTTGAACAGACAGTTCTCAAAAGATGAACTACAAGTAGACAATTAATATATGAAAGTGCGTTCAGCATCACTAGCCATTGGAGAAATGCAAATGAAAACTACATTGAGATTCTGTCTCACCCTAATCAAAGCAGCAGTAATTAATAAAACAAATGATAGTAAGTTCAAAAGCACATTTTAAAGAGGATTTGCTACAGCAGGACTCTAAGGACCTAAAATATGACTCACACAATATATGTAGAGGCATAGACACAGATCTCTAGGTACTGTTTCTTGGTTCACCAGCGTCTCATCACAGTTCTAGTTGTTTAGTTAGGGATCATACTTGCTACTCATTAATGTTCTAGAGTAGAGCATCCTTCAGGGGTGTAACACAGCAAGTTGAATCAAAGCTGCCCTTTTCCCAGCCCTGTGCCATCCATGACTACTTAATTGTCTATAGTTCTCCTGTAGATATGGTCTCACAGAAGGGTTTAGTTCTCATGCCCTCTCTGAGGATCTAAAGAAAACAGAAACTGTCTCTCTGGGTGGGCTATGGGAAAGAGCAGGCTGCAGGGTGACATTTCACTTGAAAGCCCTTGTACGCCCTTTGCATCTGGAAAGTGTTCACCAATCTGAGATTCAGATCTCAAGTAGTTTAATTACAAGATGGGAACAGTCACCATCAGAATCATTCATAAACCACAGATGAGTTACAGCTCCACAGCCAGCTCTCTGAGTGGGGCGCACAGACTGACTTGGGTGGTTGTTTGTGTTGGCATTGGAGACAGCTCCACTGCGCCAAGGATGATCCTCTAACTGGACCATTGTTTCACAGAACTGACCAGTTGTTTGATGAAACCGGCTGAGGAGCCTCTTGTTTGGATGTGGTGTAAACAGAACCCCACTCTCTTCCCAGTTCTGCGCCTTCTCTCTTGGAAGGGCTTGGCCGAAAGCCCCGTTTGGCATTAAAAAAAAAAAAAAAAAAAAACAAAAACAAAAAAAAAACAGGAGACATGCACTCAATTCTTCAACATTCAGTGCGTCACCACATCCTCTGTCTTTGTCCTAAATGGGGGAGGAATTTCTTTAAAATGCTGTAAGAGAAAGTAGGAAGAGCTTTTGGCAATAATTTTGGGGAATACACTTAGCAGTATAAGGTAAGGCCCAATTCAATTGTAATATGAAATATTAAATACTAAAGTTAATGAAGCTCATGGTAACATAAAAATGGCCTATTGATCCATTACCATGCCACATTATTCCAAGCATAAATTCAAACTCATCTTTATGACAATTTTATGAACTAGGTAATGGTTACTAACTTTTTGTAGCAGTAGAAATTGAGACATAAAGATTTTAAGTAGTCTTCCCAGGATTATAAAGCCCAAGGAGGAGCCTGGTGAACTCTCACCTTTTACACACAAGACAGTTGGAGTCCCTGCAAGGTGGAGTCCCCGGAGTTCAGGGAGATGGCATCAGTCTCTCCAGGAGTATAGGAGACATTTACCTAGCCCTCTAGCCCAGCGAAGTCATCCCTGGATTCTGTCAATGAGAGCATTTCATACAAGGCCAAGCAATTGACTTGCTCAACATTAGTCATTTAGCACATGAGGTTCAAGTCTCTAGATTGGCCTGCTTTTCCTGACTGTGAATCTGGCTTTTTCCACCAATTTTCTTTTCCTCTGAATAATTTTAATTTGCCTTATTTTTACATATTTTTATAGTCACTTAGAACAAGTCACCCTAATAATCATATTGTAGAAGTTCTTTTTTCGAAAACTTCAATTTTGAACTAGGTTTCATTGATCACGTTACTATAAATAATTTACAAAAAAAAAGCCTCTAACATGATTAGGGATCAGGAATTTCTCATTCATTTCTATGTGGAAGTTGGTGGTATTCACTAGATGCTCTCCCACAGGTCATGTTCTCGGTGCCATACACACTGGGAGATGCAAATCCCTTGACTTTTCCTAAGGGTATATGACAAGGTTGCAATGGCTACCTTCGTTCATTCTCCCCTGTAGAACAGAGCTTGGCTTGAAAAGGTAGTTGGAAGCAATCCAGTTGTTGTCCCTTCAGGAATTTATATGGTGCTAATTAGTATTAAACAGCAGGAAACAGATACTGTAACACCTCATGAGCTCTCTTCCTTGTCTCTTCTCTGGAATTCATTTGAAAATCGCCAAAGAAAACAACTAACAACTACCTTTTTTCCCCAGCCAATATCTGAGCACAGCAGTGGCATCTTTGATAGAGGAGTTTCTTGGAAAGACATATATTTTGGAACACTGATCAATCAAAGGACACAGAAAACAGAATTGGGACATTTAAGTAAGAGGAAGATTTAATCAAGTCAACCAAATAGCAAAATAATACAGTCCTCCATTACCTGATTTTTCTCTACCCAGTGTGAACATAAACATAGAATCTGGAGCACCATGATGTAAGTGTTTCTCTCAGAGAGTAAATTCTTACTGAAGTTCACTTTGGTGGACTTCTTTTTTCTTTCTTTTCAAGAACTTATTTTTCATTTGGTGTGGTTTAAAAGATACAGCTGTATTCATTGACATCACTTTCTACAGTGGATTTTTCTGATTATCAGTAAGCAACAAAGACTTGACAAGTTTATTATAACTGAATATTTATTGATAATATTATTGAGATAGCTTGAGAAATGTGAACATTTGTTGAAATACCCATTTTAAGAGGTTGGATTGAATACCCTAGAAATAAAGTGATATCTGGAGGGAATTTCTATTGGAGACTGGAGTTTTTCATGATTTCTAAAGACTTTTTATGCTTTTTAGAACAAAGAGGCCATAAGTATCTCATTAAGAGATGACACAGATTTTCAAAGAGAACATTTTCTAACAGTGAGAACTTGAGGAAACAAGAATCAAAAAGCGGCCAAAGGAAAGCACTCAATAATAACTAAGAACCTCTATCCCCAGTTCCTTCCATAGGAGGGCATTTGGCTCAAAGGAAAGACTCTTAACTGTGGGTTCGTGAAATCACCAAGAAAAGTTTTCATAAAAACCATTATCCATGCATGACCTTGCTGCAAATAAATTTTGCCTGGGTCACTTGATTGGGACCTGGATATATCTCATGTTAGCAGATGGTTCTGTACAGGTGTTTTGTCCACAGTGACTGTAGAAACACAATAACAAATGAGAAAGATCCACTGAAGCAATGCTAAGAACTCTAGCAGCCATTGCTAAGCTTGGGTAATTTATCCCCAGTCATGAGTGTGTTATGTCAGACACGTAGGCTGGTTTGTGTCTTTCCTCAATGTCAGAATTCATTGAACAAGAATAAGTTTATAAGTTATATTGATTTTGTTGTTTGCAACTTTCTAAGTAGTCTTGATTTCCTTTGATAGCTGGCTGTTGGCAAACACAGGTTCAATTATTCCAGTCTTAATTTCAATATTAATAACTGTCAGAGACTCCATTATACATTGCTGTGGGATAATCCTTTTGTACACTGTGAAGATTTGTTACTCAGATTGGTTTCATAAAAAGCTAACTGGCTGGTAGCTAGACAGGAAGTAAAAGTGGGACAGCCAGACTCAGAGGATGCTGGGAAGAGGAAGGGTGGAGTTGAGAGTTGCCAGCAGAAGCAGAGGAAGCAGGAGATGAGCCTGCCATACCAAGAAAAGGTACCACCATGTGACAGATGGTTGATAAGAAATATGGGTTAATTTAAAATGTAAGAATTAGATAGTAACAAGCCTGAGCTATTGGCCAACCATGTGTAATTAATATAAGCCTCTGTGTCAGATATTTGGGAACTGGTGGATAGGAACAAAACGTCTGCCTACTATACATTACACAGTAAATGTATTTGTCTCTTTATATATATGTGTATGTATTTTATCTAATGGTTACAAAAGGGTTAAAGAAGCAGAAGCAGAATTCAAGGATTTCAAGCTGGCCTTAATGGCAGCAGTGGGAAAAGGCTTCTGGAGATCCAAAGAGACTCTTGGTTGGGGAGGACATAGATAAGGAACCCTGTAGGTGGTGCTATCCTCAGCATCACAGATTTGAGCTCAGTTTTAAGGTCGAGTCAAGCTGAAGAAGTGAGGTATCCAGACATTTAGGGCCATAGAGACAAAATACAGGATCAGGTCCAGATGGACATATGGACAGACAAAGGGATAGCAGTTGGAATAGGCCACATCAGCAATGGGGGTTGAGTTGACTGAGACTCCTGAGACAGTCAGGAGTCCTCTGTCTTTTCATCCCTGACACACATAAGATGACAAATTAATGTGGTCCACCACCATATCAGACACAGATATTTTTCTCTCCCTATGGGGTCCAGGTGAAAATGTTGTACCCTCTCTTTGTTTGGTGTGTCTGACAAGTTCTCTGTCCTGCTTTTCCTAATATAGCTTAAATAAGACCATGTGCTCATGTGTTTCCAACTTACTTTGATAAATTGAATCACCATTTGTACTTTTAGAAATAAGTTATTTATCGATCTGGGCCTTGTGAGTGGTGCTGGACACGAATGTTTACATACATAGCAAAGTGCACTGTCGTCCTGCCTCTGCTAAATAAAGTCAAATCCTGTTTGTAAAACGGAGTCAACCAGGACAAGGCACAGCCTGAGAAACCACTGCTTTAGTCCATATGGAGTTACTTAGAGCAGGGCACAACTTGGTCTCAATAACCCCAAAGCCAGGTCAGACTTCATGAGATTGAAGTCCTGTGATAAGCCCATATATAAAGGAACTGGGGAGTTTCTGACCAGGACAGCCATAGCGATCAGAATACAGTCTCACCCATGCTGCAGTCTGGGATCTTCTAGACTGAGCACCATCCTGCTTTAAGGAAAGCAATGTGCAGAGGAATCATCTTTAATCAACTCCTCCCTGAGTGATTCCAGAAGGGGATGAGGTGGCATATTCTGGCTTATATTTTTATCTTTATTGTGTGAGGCCAAGTTCAGGAGCTCAGTGTAAATTTCTGCTCAGCATCACGTCTTCTCTCCTAGGACTAGAAATTTATGGCCTTATTTCTTTAGTACCTCTCACAAATAGAATCTGCTTTTAAGGATCAAGGTATTAGAAACTGGAGGGGAAATATATTTATTTAAAAGTCCCAAGGAATTTGAATCATGCTCATGTCTAAGGACTTTGCACTGAAATTAAAGTCAATGGTCACTTCTAGCTGAAGAAATTTCTAAAAATTGTGGATGGGTACGTGGTTTCTCTTAATCACATACATTAGAGGAGGAAGGAGAGAAATGACTTAAGGATTTAGTGTAAAGTCAAAGAGGAAGGAAAGCATAGATATCTGGAAAACCTCCCAGCCTGGCTCTGTAAAGATTTAAAATGTATGTTCAGAAGAGAAAACAGAGACCAGGGCCAAGCCACTGTCTGGTTAATATGTGTAGAAGAGGCCAGGTGCTCTTCATCAAGACAAAAGAAGTGAGACCTGAAGGCATGCCAGAAGTCTTTCAGGTTGCCGCTCCTATAATAGACCAGAGTGTCCAGCATCTCCAGGAAATACAAACTTTAGAAGAGGGGACAAGAGAGCCTGTGGGATCTCAAGGCTCTTGGCCCAGGGCATCCTGAAGCTTTTGCTCCCTAAATCCTACTGTAATGACTTTCAGCTCCTTCAGCTGTGGTTCAGGGGGCCAAGAGCAATTCAGGCTGCCATTCCTTAAGACAGAGGGCAGGGGAACTTAGATGTGTCCACATAATATTGATTCCTCAAACACCCAGGGTATGGAGGCATGGCTGACATCACTGAGATTTCAAAGGATATACATGAGACACCCTGTCCTTCCTAGAACTTAGTTGAGAGTCACGGTAGTGAGCTCCCACTGAAATCCCAGAAATAGAAAGCCACCGGTGTAACAAGTCAACTTGAGAATGGTACAGGCATAAGACTCCAACATGTGAGAGGTACTTCATGGATTGAGTTCAGCAAAGCTGTGGGGTGAGATTGCCTGAGATCGTGGTGGCCCAATCCCTGTTCTTGTGTGATGGGAAGGTACAGCAGGGACTGCCCCAAATCAGAAGTTTAGATGCTGCTTGTTCTGAAGGGTTTTGATTTGCTTGAAATGTGTTACTCCTTTTTATCTTGTATTAGAGGGTGTGGCACAGAAATCACATTCAACAGTTGTTTATTCTCAGCAATTTGAGTTCTAAATCTCTTTAGAGATTCAACTGCAAAGGAACTTCTCTGGTCAAAGAAGACAGCAACCACTAATCTGTGGGCATCAGCATAAATATCCAGAAGGCCTTTTGACAGGCATATCATATCCATTTAGCAAAGCAGTTTCAGTAGCTTCTCAACTAGGTCCTATTACCTTCTTAGCCATGGGCTTTTGACCCAGTTTACAGTGACAGGTAGTCTCTCCTGTGGTGCAGAGCTCGAATCTAATCAGAAAATGGTTGTTTACCCCTGGTCCCTGACACTCATGCTTCTATCACATCAATGAGCACTGCTTGCCAGAGAGGTCGGTCAGTAGTGTAACACACAAGGTCCATATCCAAGTAAGACTGTTGATGTCCTGCCTCCCCAGCAGCTTGGAAGTTGATCTTTCATCTCCAGGCTCTTAGCTAGAGGGAAATTCTCATCAGGATAAATTGTTCTGGGAGTCTCACTCAGACGATATTTAGATGGGATTCTGGACTTGTGTTTTTAGAGTTTATACCAGCATCATCTGAGATGTGTGGTGGGGGTGTCAGAATAATGTATGTTGCACACGAGACGAAGTTGGGAGGCCAGGTGTGGAACACTCTGGATTGATTGTAACACCCAGAATTCCTACAACTGAAACCTTAACCACCAGTGCAGTGGTGTTGGGAAGCAAGGGTCTCAGTGTATTTCATGAGAGTTACACCCTCATCGTTGGTCCATGCCATTATAAAAATGGCTGGTAGGAGTGGATACTGTCCCCCACTCTTGCTGTTCTGGGTTCAGATATGTAATAATGCAGAAAGAAGTGCCCTCCCAATGCCAGGGTTCTGACTGCCATCTTCCAGGCCTCCAAACTTGTGAAGGAAAAAAAGCATTTCTATTCTTTTACAAATTACTGTCTATATGTGTTCTGAAATAGTACCATAAACAGACTAAGACTTCAGCTGCCTGGCTCAAGGGCCAGAGCTTACATTTGTTAACTTTTAGGGTAGTCAGGCAAGCCCCTGCAACAGTTACATATATTCTCTTCTTGTTTGTTAGTAAATACCTCGAGAGCTGCACCTGGTGGCACAAGCTTGTAGTCTCAGTATTACAGAGGTTGAGACAGGAGGATTACTTTGAGATCAAGGTCATCCTGGGCTGCATAGCAAATCCCAGGTCAGAAAGGGCCAATGTAGCAGGACCCTGTTCAAAAAAAATATAAAGATTAAAACAAATCAGCTGAGTGAATATCTAACAAATATCCATGTTCATGGGTTACTTTGATTTGAAATTCACTTTCTTCCTGAAGGCAATTTTCACTAACCTCAGGGATATATATATATATATATATATATATATATATATATATATATATATATATATATATATGTTGTGTGTGTGTGTGTGTGTGTGTATTCTTTCTTTGTTAGAAGTCACTATGAGGAACATAAAAGAAGTGGGTGACCATATTGGTTAAGTCAGTCTACAGGGCCATTGCTATGAAAAACCCATTAGTAGACATTTTGAAAATGTTTCTTGACCTTCCCATAGATTGTGGTTTAGCCTAAGGTTACCTCTAAGGAAAGAATCTCAATTTCACCTGTTGTTGGTAGAGGGAGTCTGTTTTAAAGGGGGAGGAAATTATTTAAGGAACTCAAGATCATTCCCCAATTTTCCCTCTGTCTCTCCTCTGTTCATTTGTTTGAACAGAAATAACACTTGTGAAGAACCTGGACTGGGATGTCTGTACTGAGAAATCCTAATTAGTAATAACAATAATAATAATAATAATAATAATAATAATAATAATAATAACCAAATCCTGCAATCTAGCATTGCGATTTACTGAAAGTTTTTATTCTGGTTTGGATTGATCCTACACATTGACTTAAATTTTTTGCCCTCTACCCCAAGTTTACCTTACCTGGTGGATTATGAGACTTGAATCATGGAAACCTTTGTAATGCAGGAGGCACCTACTCCCTCTCCAAGTGTTACTTGAAATACCATCATCACAAGGACTAGTGATCCACTTTCCCATCCAGGAGTCCTGTTAGAAAACCATGCCCATGGTGTATTCAGATCCTCACCATCCAGGCATCACTGCAAACTCCAAATGGAACCTCTGTAAGTCTACCAATAGAGTAGCAACTGTGATGAAACAAAATGGAAAGAGGAAAAGTTTCCTTGTTCCCTCTGTTTCTCAAAATGAAAGACAGAGAGAAGCAAGCATGAACTTGTGAGTGCTGAACTCTGCTTTCACACCAGCTCTGCCTGGGAGGAAGAGACCTTGCATCCTTTGCATGACTCCAGAGATGCGAGCAGATGGGGCAGAACATCTAAGGAGCAACTCCTCTTGGTTGTTTGGCACCAGGGACTCAGGGGATCTTTTCCTCACTGGGATCTGAGGAGAGATCAGTTTCTCTCTTTCTTATCAATGCCATGGTCTCAGGAGAACCTAAACCCATTAACCCACCGGTGAGGGTTGGGCCAGGCTTGCTGGCTATGTGCTGACAGTCACATCTTCCCTGGTTTTCCCTGTGAATGGCTCTAGGAACATTGAGGCCTTCCTAGCTAAGTAGCACAAGTTACTGGAACCTGCCTTCAGAACTTTGCTCTGCTGTGTAAGGTTCTGATTACTGTGCAGAAGGCTCTGGGACAGGAAGGAAAGTAGGGGGGTTCAGGGAGTAGCTTTTGAATGCCTCCTTTGTTTCAAGGTCTGTTCTAAGCCTGTCAGAATTCCTCTGCTACTTAGGAAGGCTGGTCCCACTTACGTAGCTTCTTTTGTCCTTCTAGAATAGAAGCAATTGGATTTTAAGGATGCTTAATCAATGGTCAATTAAAGACTCTCTGTTATAGTTTACCAGAGGAAGGGGTACCTTGATGGGTTGGAACCAAGGGGCACCACAAAGTCACAGCATCCACAGAGCTCATCTGGGAGGTGTACTGGAAGGAGGTACAGAGGCGGCCTCTGAGTGCAAGCAGAAGGAAAAGAGAAAGAGGTAAGAAGGCTTGCCTTTTATGAGGGGATGTAGCACATGCGCATAGGGAGAGTGCTCTACTTAGAGGCTGTACACATCTTGGCTGCTGCTGATGGCTGTCCTGTCCTGCTAGGTCCCTGAGAGCAGGCCAGGGTAAATGCTTGAATGCTAACACTCTCAACTAACCCTCTGACTAGAGTCCATCAAGGATATAGAAATACTGAAAGCTGCTGTCTGTCATCCACATGCTTGTCCATTGATTTGGGGAGGAATTGGCAACACTGGAGGCTTGGAGTGTGTGAGCAGTGATAGCTATGTAAAAAATACAAACAAACAAACAAACAAACACTCCCTCCATAGTTGTAAATGTTTCTTAGCTCCCATACCATGTTCTGAACCCAGACAGAACTTTCTAGCCTGGGGAGTTCTCTCCTTTTCTCCTCCATCATTCCCTGCTGACTGATCCCACTGTGGATGATCTCAGGGAGCTAAAAATGAAACCATTTTCATTACAGGAAAATAGCAACATCAAGCCAGGACCTGGGTTTCCTAGCAGCTTCTCCACCCCCCACTAACCTCGGTGATATAGGAGGTTAGTGCCTTAGACTTGGATTTGTAACAGAATAAACAGCTTACAGCCTGCCACCGTGTAGCTGGAATTTGGCAAGTCAACCAAGCAAACACTTTAGGATTAGGAGACAAGAAAGATATCAGAAGTTTGGGAAGTGTTTCTTACATTTACAAATGCATCACTCTTCAGGTATGTTTGAAGTCTGGGATACCAGGGGTGGTCAGCATCTTATGTGGAGAGAACCTTGGACTTGGAAGAAGAAACCAGCTGGCTTGGGTTTCCCAGCCCTGAGTCTGTTAACTCTGTACAGTCAAGGAATAGAGGGAAAACACACCAGGCAAATCTGTATCTGTGCTGTCACAAAGTTAGAGTATCTGAGTTGTGGAGACAGCTCAGTCGGGAAAGCACTTACCCTTCAAACACGAGAATCTGAACTTGAATCCCTAGCACCCACATCAAAAGCTAGACATGTTAGTGCATACCTGTGATCCTAGAAATGGGGAGGCAGAGACAGGGGGTTTCCTTGGGGCTTCCTGGTTTACTAGTCTAGCTGAATCTGTGATTTCCAGGTTCTTACAGTGAGAATTCTGATAGAGGATGATCGTACTATGATAGAGAAAGATACTCAGTACAAACCTCTGGTTTCCACAAGTACATCCATACATGCACTTATTCTCTCTCTCTCTCTCTCTCTCTCTCTCTCTCTCTCTCTCTCTCTCTCTCTCTCTCTCTCACACACACACACACACACACACACACACACAGACACACACACATACCACATATCACACAAACACATACATACACACTACATAACACACACACACATCCATACACACCACGTAAAAACACACACACACACACACACACACATCACTTTCAAAGAGAAAGACTTGGGAAACTTTATCAATTGATATTCCTCTTTTCTTAATATTTCAGGATAATTAATTAAAGAAGATGATGGATGCCAATGCTTGTACTATAGAACACAGGTAGCACTCAGAACTGGTAATCTGAGTCTTGATTTCCATTGTGTAATATTGCTTATAATTATCCTAATATACAGCTGGGAATGCCACACATGATAAACATAAACTGAATTATCATTTTCAGTTTTGATATCTTGGGAAACCCACAATCTTCTGCGTTTTCCAGTATCTCAGCAGTTCTCTCAAGAGACACTGTAGCCATTTCTGTGAACTAAAATCAAAAGAAAATTGGACCAGAGTAACACTACTGGTTTTTACTTTAATACAGAAGAGCATTAGACAAAAGCATCGTGCTTCCAGACTAGCCTAGGGTGTCTGTTTTCATGACTAAAAGTAATGGTGACGGTATTTCTGAAATCCCCACGAAAGAGTCAGATCTTGCAACTCATCACGAACCACAGAAAGCATAAGCTTAATATAATAAGCAGTGATTATGGTTATCTGCTCTCTTCATTTAGCTTGGGATATACTTTGTAGTTTAAGGAAATGAGTAGCTTCTGGCAGCATCTTTAATCTCTGAATAAGGAAGACAATAGGCTGATCAGCCAGTATTAAGCTAGGATAAAGGTTAGGGCTGTTGGATCTGTGTGCCCTGCAATGAAGGATACAAGAGTAGAAGACAGAATCAGCCCAGAGCTGGTAGATAGGCAATAGCAACTGTGCCTGCTCAATTGGCCTTTCTGACTACCAAACAGCATAAGTAGAGCAAGAACTTTTAATACCTGAGTACAAGTTATCAGACTCCCCATCATTTCTGGGTCCTTGGAAAAACTCAAGTCTGCAGAAAGCATTTGCTTCCTTAACTCCTGGCTTGTACCTGTCTGAGAAGATGCTGCTGCACAGCACCCAATGACTTTCTAACTATGAAGAGAAAAAGGAGGGCTGGAGGAGAGTCTAAATAAGCCATCTCCCTCCAGACAGGTAAGGAGACCAGACGTGGTCTTGCAAAAAAAATGACTTTCTTCTTGTGGTTTGTTTCTTGTTGTTTGGTTGGTTGTGTGAGACAGTATCATGGACAGCATGTCACCAGGGAAATTAAGAGTTCTCTTTTGGTGTTCATAGTCTTATTGATAAAAAAAAAAAATCAAAACAAACTGAGGAGGAAACTTAAGGTTACTTTTATTAGTTTTTGAGAGAAAAAAAAAAAAACAGGCAGGCAAGCTCTAAATCCTGTCATCTGCCAGAGGGAGAAAGAGAGTCATGCCTTCAAGAGAACAGGCAGACTCAGTTGTAGATGTAACCGTCTTATTAAATAGGAAACAGAGCCAATGTAGAGATGAAAGCCCAAGAGGTCAGAGTGAGCTAAAAACCTTACCCTTCACTGTTGTTGTTAACCACATTGGATGCCAGGTGTAGCAGAATCTTAAAAGTTCTTATTGATAAAATCAAACCCAGAGCCAAGTATTGGGGTGAACACTGGAAGATCAGAGAGACAAAACAAGCCACAACTCACCTCACCTGGCCAACTTCTCAGCTGATCTTGTTTCCTCAGACTGGAAGCCTCTGTGTCCTCATATCTGAATGGCTCTCAGCTGAACTGTGCTGCTCAAAACCTAAAAGCTTAACCAGCCAAATGCTTAACCAGCCAAATGCTTATAGTTTCTGGTCCTCACGCCTTTATATCTTTCTGTTTTCTACCATCACTCTCTGGGATTAAAGGCTCGCTTTCTGGGATTAAAGGGGTGAGTCACCATGCTTGTCTGTATCCTTGAACAGATAGATTTCTGCCTCTGGAATGCTAGGATTAAAGGCGTGTGCTACCACTGTCTATCCTAAGTATCTAATGGCTTTTTTGTTCTCTGACCTCAGATAAGTTTATTAGGGTACACAATATTTTGGGGAACACAATACCATCACACTCTGTAATGGAAGTCAGTAGGCAGCTGTAAGGTGGGAGTGGGAGGGCCTTCAGAGAAAAAGGAAGAGATGCCAGACAGCCAGGGAAAGCATCCTTAGGCATTCAGCCAGTATGCCAAAGAAAGAAAAGGCAAGATTATGCTTCTCTGATTAGAACTCTGGAAGGCAGGTGTGCTCTGCAATGTTCCATGAGGGAAGCTCTCAAGTGGTCGCAAGGCTAGGGGGACTTCTGGGCAGGAGAGGACATCCTCTCATCAACAGGATCATTAGTCCTCCCCTCTACTTAGCATGTCTTTGGGTAAATCAGACATCTTTGGCTGGGGAGATAGACTCCTTGTCAGCAATTGGCAGGCCCAGCTGGGTTAACCCTTAAAAGCAGGAGATGATAGGAAGTCACCTGTTGGGTGACTTAGAGCCTCAGGTCTCCACCACTGTCAAAGGTGGAAGTCAGTTTATTTTTCTGACCAGGAGAGAGCAGCTTCCCCTTGATGGTCCTAAATATATATATTTATGTCCTAAATAATATATGTTATTAGATATTATATATATGGTATTTTGCACTGTGTATTTGTGTGATGTTCTCAGCATTGCCTATAACATCAAAATATCAATTAACTATGAAAAGTTTTGAAGATGTTCTATGCCCTATGATCTAATATTCAGTCAAGATTCAATTCTTTATATAAAAATAAACAAACCTATTGACATTTTTTCTTTTCTTTTCTTTTCTTCTTTTTTGAGACAGGGTTTCTCCGTATAGTCTTGTGCCTTTCCTGGAACTCACTCTGTAGACCAGGCTGGCCTTGAACTCACAGAGATTCGTTTGCCTCTGCACCCCCGAGTGCTGGGATTAAAGGCGTGTACCACCACTACCTGGCTACATTTTTTTCTTTCATCTTTAATAAATTATCAAATTATGTGTATAATACATGTTTTAAAATACATTTTTTATGATTTATTATTTGTCATTGTTTGATTTGTACAATACACACAAAGTCACATAAAGCTTTTTCAGGGCAAACGGAGAGGATCAAGTGGAGCAGAGAAACCGAAGGAGGCTGTGTTCTTAATTACATCTTTCAATGGAAGGTACTGTGAGCTATAACCTGGTGTGCAGTTAGTGGGTCCAGATTCTAACCCACAGGACTTCTGACACTGCTTAATCTTATGTTTCTTGGGGCCCAGATCCGAAACCATGAAATGTGCAATATTTATTTAGCATTAGACCAGATCTTTTTCTGGAGTGATGTTGTGACCACAGAACTGAAACAGATTTTGAGACGAAATGCTAGCCCTGTACCCAGGTTGGCTCATCACTCTTTCCACTTAGGGCCACTGGTAGTATGGCTGACTGCACAATGGATTTTGACCATTTCTAAAAGCCATTTTTCTCCTTCCTCCTTTTTAACCACAGAAATATGTTGGGAGTGTCATAATTGTTTTTTTCTTCGGAACCTTAGAAAAGATTGTTTTTATGATAGAAATAGCATTTCTTTAATTTCTTTTTTTGTTTTGTTTTGTTTTTAAATTCACCAATGACTGCCATACCAAACCACAGACTTGGCTCACTGTCTTCAGAGTTCTAGCTTGTTCTGTCTGGCAAGTGTGCATGGTTAGGATGCTCAAAATATTTCTTGAGTGGTTTGTTTCAGAAGCTAATCAAATGAAGGACTTCAGAACTGAAACCAGACTAGGGTATTGAGTACACTGAGAAAGTGTTGAGCCTAGGGTCTAGCAGGTGCTAGAGTGTGATGGTTGTTACCAGGGTGGGTATTTTAAGATGCCATGGTATCAGAGGCTGTGTGGACCAAGAAAGGCTAGCTTCCTTGTGTGAGGATAACAGACAAATGATTGACAGAATCCACAAGACTTCTAAATCATCTATTCACAGATGACTGTGTCATGGGTGATGAGTTAAATTGGCGAAGAGATTGAAGTGGGCAGTCAGGACAGCCTTACTTGCAAAATGCTTCATGGCCTGGAAATCAGAGGCTAAGCTACTGTTTCTATGGACTTAGAAGGTCACTAAGCTTTTTTTTTTAAGGTAAGGATGCTTGGAATTAGCACAGAAGGAACAAACAACTGCTATCCTGAAGGAAGACAGGGTGTTCAAACATTTGGACAGCATTTACACGTGCCAAAAATGTGCACAGAGATAAAGGAGTGAGCTCTTAATTAGGAAAACTTTCTTTAACTTTTGACACAATTGTTTTCTCAAGATCTCCAGGTTATGTATTAGAGCAATGTGATTAGAATATATATGAATAAATTCTCTTGTTTATGTATATAAGTTGGTAAATATTTGAACACTTATTGAACATTTATTTGTGTAAACATGTACTCTGAAAAATATGAAAATCACTATAATAGATCACAAGCTTCTGGATCATTCAGATTGTTGCTAAACTTAGAAATAATATATCAAAGGGTTTCAGAGAAAGGTGGAGTAGGGGTTATCCCTTGGAAATTTAGATAATAACAGGGATGGTTCTAAGCAATGACAGAATATGTCTGTTTCAGACCAGAGGTGTGAGGACCAGACGTATAAACAGTAAGGATGAAGCAAAGATGGGTTGTTCTGATGTTAGTGAAATTTCCCTGCAGACTCACTACAGAGAAGGAAGTTATTTAGACCCTGAAAAGATTCTGTGAGGAGGAAATAAACCAGCCAGCAGCCTGCCTAGGCACCCCTACCTCATAGGCACAGCCTCAGAGCATCCATTCACAGGATGGAATCCTGCAGAGAACCAGACAGTCCTGAGGTGGAATGCCCACAGCCCATCCCTTAAAAAAAAAACTCAGACCTTCATCCTAATCAGTCATCAAAAAGAGACTAAACATTTAAAAAGAAAGGGTGTGAAGGAAGGCAGTGGGTGTATGTTCAGACCTGCTAAATAGGGAAGGGAGAATACCCAAGCACTGTTGGGATAGGCTGGGACAAGGAAAGCAGTGTCTAATAAGCAATATTCAAGTCAGGAATTTGGAAAATGAGGTTTCAAAAAGTGGGTCAGGACCTAATTAAAAAACAGAAAACCATGAATGCCTAGAACTGAAGCTCAGAGTTGCTCCTCTTGCCATGGGAAGCAAATGAAAGCTGCTTGTCTCTGGGGAGAATGAACCAATAAAGGATTATCTTCTGCTGGGTAGTGATGAGGTGGACGGCCGAGAGTAAGACCCAAAGTCCCCACCATGTCCCATGGATCATGCACAAAGGGCTCGGGTGTGATGGCACAGTCAGGTTGGATACAGAAAATTTGACCCACAAATCATACCGATCCACTCTCCTAACTTCACTCTTTATTGTGAACAAGACCCACGCATCTCTAACAGTACAGAACATAGACTAAACTCTCAGGCATCTAACATTCCATCTCAGGAGTGAAGTTTGGCCAGTCTTGCTTCTCTCTGCCCCCCTCTCTATCCCCACTGTCCATAAGTGCACTTGGCCTTTCATTGTGAAACCACTTCAGACTTACGGAAACACTGCAAAAATAATGACCCAGATTCCCAGGTACTGTTTAGCCAGATTTCCCAGATGTTAACTTTTTTTCCTTTATCTATTTTGATATTTCTGGTTTGCACAGAATTCTTGTACTTATTAATGAGGCACATTGCTTTGTTTTAACTCAGGTGTGCACTGAGTTGTGATCAACTCGGGGTAATCAGCATATGGATTTGCTAATATTTTTGTGTACATGTGATTTCTTGTGGTGAATACATTCAAATATTCTAACTAGTTTAAGAGACATAATGATAGCTATTTTTTAAAAACAAATTTTAAAAGAACCAAATTTTGCTGACTGTAGGCACAATATACTCATCTCTAGAGCTAGACTCTCTCTCTCTCTCTCTCTCTCTCTCTCTCTCTCTCTCTCCTCTCTGTCTCTCTGTCTGTCTGTCTGTCTGTCTGTCTGTCTGTCTCTCTCTCTCTCTCTCTCTCTCTCTCTCTCTGTTTCCCCCCCTCTCTTTTATTTCAGAGTGGTAGAGTCCTTCACAGGTGCTGATGATGGCTCCATCATTTCTTGACCTTAGTCTTTCTTTGGGACACACGGGATCTTTAAGCTCACATTGTAGTTTTCATGCCACAAGTCTGGAATGAAGTTCTCCAAGGACCACTGTTTCCTTGTAGGGAAAAATGATATTCAGAAATGAAAATAAGCGTATTAGGTAAAATCATGCTTCCTGTTCCTCATTTTAAAAACATTGTTGGAAAGAATGTGTATATGATACCATGAACTCATACAGAAACCTTCCATTTGAATCCAGTCCCACACAGTTTATTCTGTTTATTCTAGCCTTACTCATTTGGACCACTGTCTACAATATAGTCAAAATCACATTTTATATGAATTGTCTAAACAACTTCACTGACTAGAGCAGAACTCATGGATAGATTTCAACTGGTTAGATCTCCTCCTGGCAGAGAAGAGGAAGAAAAATGCCAAAGATATTTACAAGAATGTATACATTCTTCTATAGCTTTAAACACAGAGGCAAGCACAGGCCATGGAGATGTCGTCTGGGCTGTGAGGGACTAGAGTCAGCTCACATCTGTCCTTGGATAGGGTTTATTTTCTCAGACTAAGTATGGACTTCACATTCTGGCTGCTAGTGCTTCCCCTGTACAGGGAAGGAGACTTGCCACCAACCGCTAATGGAGAAAGCAGCTGTGTCCAGAGAGAGGACAAACACCCTCCCAACTCCCCCATCTCCTCCCACAAGGATAACAAACACACAATCTATGCACAGATGAGAAAAATAGACTCCTGGTTGTTGTTCAAGAAGCCCATTGGATAGTGAAAACCTTCTCTACAAGGAAATCATATTTTGACTGAATTTTCCCTTTATGTGATGGTTCAAATAAATGGTGCTTTAAATTAATGGTTATGATTGTTTGTGAGTTGTTTGGGTAGATTTATTCAGAGTTCTTTAGAGAAACAGAATGAATATAGATTAATGGGAGATTTATTAGATTGGCTTACATGATATAGTCTGGGTCTGGGTAGTCGGATAATGGCTGTCTTCACTGTAAAGAGACTGAGAATATGGTAGCTTCTCAGTCTGTAAGGTGAGGTGCCTCAGCAATCCTATGCTGGTACTGAAGGCCCTGTGATTCCTGGAGAGTCACATGTCTTCGGTCCATGTAGGAAGCCTGGGGAAGCTTGGTTCTGATATCCATGGTGGATGGCAATAACAGCAGCAGGCAAATGAACTTTCCATGAGACGTGAAGGTAGGCAGGTGAAAAGCCAAGTTTTTTTCTTGAACCCCCTTTTATCTAGGCTGCCACTGGAAAGTGCCACCCATATTTGTGGTGGGTTTTCCCATTTCAAGTAACTTGATCTAAAAATTGGCCCCGATTGTTTCTAGTAGTTGGCCTTTTAGTTGATTTCAGACCCAGCCGACTTGACAACCAAGATTGTGACATCTATGAGCTGAGCACCCTCTCTGTGGGGAACTTTCTCCTAGAGGATTACTTCCCTGACTAACGTTGTAGTTATTGCACATTCCCTCCATGTCAGACATAGCTGAGCATTTGGACTCTGGACCTGGACCTAAAAGCCAATAAATACTGCAGTGACCATTAACAGAAGAAGAGCTTCTTTCCTTGATGGATGGGATGTACCTGGGAATGTGCACACTGTGGCTGTAAAGCAAGTCCCAGATACACTGTGGCTGAGGTGATGGCCAGCAGCTCTCGCTATCCTCACCTGTCCCCTTGATCTCTCATGCTGTCTCACAGGCCACCATTCAGCATTTCCTTCAGTTCTTTCTTAACAGCTTTGTGGTTCTGTAGAAATCACATTAAACGGACATACATTTTTCAAGGTGTTGCCATGAAATGGTTGTGGCAGGTGATATTCTGACTGCATTAGTTAGCAGCTGACTTACAGTAAGATCTTCTATGTGGAAGCTCCTAAGAAGGAAGGGAGGTCCAAAGGAGGTGAGGGCAGCAGATCTTAGCCAACTCCATCAGTAATTTCCTGGTTTTCTGACTGCACAGCCTGAAGACAACTGGGAGCAATGAAGGACATGTTGTTCGATCAGGTTCTGTCAGGTTTCTGAACATTTTCCGAGCAGAGACAATGACAGACTTTTCAAAAAGGTTATATCATAACTAGCTGGTGTCTTACTCCAGTAAATAGAAAGCAGGTTTACTGTCCATTGTAGCATGAATCCTAATTGGTCTTAATAAAAACCCAGAGCCAGATATCAGAGTAAATGTTGAAAGATCAGAGAGACCAAGGAACAAGTCACAGCCACCTCTCACCTTACCAGCTTCTCTGCTGAAAAAGACTGAGCTCCTCTCACCTCCTTGTAGCTTGAGTTTTCCTGCCTGGCCCACAGTCAGGACAAATCTCTGTCACCTGCCAGTCCCACAGCTGCTCAGACCCAACCAAGTAAACACAGAGACTTATATTGCTTACAAACTCTATGGCTGTGGCAGTCTTCTTGCTAACTCTTCTTATAGCTTAAATTAATTCATTTCTATAAATCTATACCTTGCAACGTGGCTCATGGCTTACCGGCATCTTCACATGCTGCTTGTCATGGCAGTGGCTGGCAGTGACTCCCTTTCGCTTCCTGTTCCCTTAATTCTCCTCTCTGTTAGTCCTGCCTATACTTCCTGCCTGGCCACTGGCCAATCAGTGTTTTATTTATTGACCAATCAGAGTAACAGATTTGACATACAGATCATCCCACAGCACCTCCTGCCTTATATCTTTTCTCTGACCAGCCATATCACTTCCTGTCTCAACCTCCATCGTGCTGGGATTCAAAGCATGCATGCCTCCCAAGTATTGGGAGCAAAAGCATGAGATCCCAAGTGCTGGGATTAAAGGTGTGTGCCACCATTGCCGGGCCTCTGTGGCTAACAAATGCCTGGCTTTGCCCTCTGATCTTCAGATAAGCTTTATTTGTTAGAGCATATACAAAATATCACCCCAGTCCATTGTAAAAGATAACCCATGTTCCTTAGTTCAGATTGTCTCTTCCATAATACAGCTCTGTGTGTGAAATTGCATGGGTCATCTGTGTGTCACTATCTGTGAACTGAGATAGGAGATGCTTGCATTGCAACTCCAGCTACTGGTGCGTGTGTGTGTGTGTGTGTGTGTGTGTGTGTGTGTGTGTGTGTGCAAACCAGATAGAAGACTCGTGTCTTTATTAGAATCATGAAACTGTGGGGAAGTGGTTTGTGAGCTTGAAAGTAGGCTATGGTCTCTGATGTCCTACTGTTTTCCAGTTGAAGATCAACACTGACAACCAGAACCAGCCTCTCCAATTCATTCTCCCTGTGGCTGCCCACTATCCATAACTCATCTTCTTTATGTGCACTTGCTGACCATCAGTCTATAGATAGAGAAAATGGATTTGTCACTGTCGTTCAGGTCATCAACTACCAACTCTTCCCAGACAACTATGACTGACTTCACTTGACCCACATGTCTGCACTTATAGGTAAACCTATATTCCAAGTTAGTAAAAGTATATTTTAAAAAACTATATACAAAAACATGAAAGTCTTTATGAATCTATCATCTTTAAAATACAGACAACTTAATGAAGATCTTTGTAACAATTAGCTGTTTCAAGACTTACATTCATGAAAGTCTTCATATGCCCTCAATTTTATCCCTCTTCTCCATCCCTCCATATCCATTGCTAACACGGATCTAGGGCAAAGACAAATAAAACATTCCTAAAATGGAAGCTAGGAAGATAAAATATCTAACTTATAAAGTTTAAAAGGAAGTCATTGCAGTCTTTCTTGAACCACCAGCCCCCAAATCATGACACGGAGACATTACCAACTATATATGCTCAGCCCTAGCTTAGGCTTGTTTCTGGCTAGCTTTTTTTTTTAAACTTAGATTAACCAATTTCTATTCATCTTTGTTCTGCCCCAAGGCTCACTTACCTCATTTATGTACTACCCATCCTGCTTTCCTGCTTCTTCTGTGTCTATCTGCCTGGCCCCCAGTTGGCTGGCTCATTGGCTCCCCTTTTCCCTCTGCCCACCAGCCCTGACTATCCCTCCTCTGCCTAGCTATTGGCCATTCAGCTTTTTATTAGACTAATCAAGTGCCTTAGGCAGGCAAGATAAAACAGCAACATATCTTTACATAGTTAAACAAATGCATTATAAACAAATGCAACACAAGTTTACAGAGTTAAAAACTTATTCTGCCACACAAACAAAAGCTACACATCTTTACATAGTTAAACAAATATTCTCTTCCACAGCAGGAAGTAAATTTAGTGAAGTGGTCATTAGGAAAGCCAAGCATTCTGCAAATGGTTTCAGATGCAAGGCTCAGCAGTCTCCTTTCCCACTCCTGCCCTGGCCTTGTTGGTGTTGAAGTGACTTTCTTCCATTTCTGTGCACGTCTGTCTCCCTGATGAGTTTTTGGGGAAGAGATACCACTCCATGTGCTTCAGTGTGGCACATTGTACAGACTGGCTGCTTACAGCATCTGTCTATCCTCAAAGGAGAATCTGGCCAGGCGCTTCTAGTAAGAAGTACAATGTCTTATAAAGTAATAAAATCAAATGGAAACCTCCCCAACTCTGATGCAGTATTCCAAAAAGCTCATTTCCCTTTAGCTTTAACAAAGGTATTGTATAAATTCCAATGATTTGAGTTGATTTTATTTTCTTGTTCACCAATTTCTAAAACTACTGAAAATATATCCCATTTAAACCAATCAGAACAAGGGTTTCCATGAATGTCCCAAATACCATTAAGGTCTTATTGAGAAAGTTTTGCAATATGCATTCGGCCATTTTCCTGTGCTCATGTCTTTCTGTCATATGTTCCTCCAAATTGCTTAGTTGTTACATTAAATGTTTTAATGCCTTTGCTTAATTTTAACAGTAATGTTAAAGAAATAGTGCCTCATCTGAGTCCTGAGTCCTGAGTCCTGGGTCCTGAGTCCTGAGTCCTGAGTCCTGAGTCCTGAGTTCTGAGTCCTGAGTTCTGAGTCCTGAGTCCTGAGTCCTGCATCCTGAGTCCTCTTCTGGGAGGAAAGAGAGGCCAGGAGCTGCCAGGCTGAAGGCTGGCAACCACAAAAGGGCCAGTCTGTCTACTGCAGGCCAGTGAGTCATGGTGCAGGGATCCCTGGGGCCCAAGTTTACTGGCTAACACGTCCAGGCAAAGAACCTCAGTCTTGGTAGATGGTAGGGCTAACTAACTAGATTTCAGGGGGTTGATTACAGTGGTTTTTCTTATTTTCCTCTTTGATCTACATTTTGACAGGTTCTTAATATAAGATAGACGCCATCGTTCCCAGCATGGATTAAGATACACCTTCAGGAAATTCAGAGAGCTCTAAACTGATTGTGTGGCCTTGTTCCACATGATTTGTAATCCTAAGATTGATATGTGTTAGTTAAATTTGTTTCCTCCTTAAATTGTTCATGTTCAATCCCTTGCCTTTTCTTAAAACCCTCTTTCCTAGGTGCATTGGTCAGGTATTTTTGGTTTTGTTGTTATTATTGACCTACTTGGATCATCTGTGAAGAGAGAAACTCAGCTGAGAAAATGCCCTCATCAGATTGGCCTGTGGGGCATTTTCTTGATTGATGATTGATGGGAATGTGTCCAGCCCACTATTGACAGTGCCATCTTTGAGCAGGTGGTCCAAAGGTGTTTAAGAAAACAAGCAGAGTGAGTCATGGTGGGCAAGCCAGTAAGCAGCATCCTCTAATGGCTTATGCTTTAGTTCCTGCCTCCTGGTTCCTTCCTGTCCCAACTTCCTGCCCTGACTTCCCTTCAGGATAAACTAGAAGCTGTGAGATGAAGTGAACCCTTTCTTTCCTGAGCTGCTTTTAATCATGGTACTTATCACAATAGATACCCCAACTAGGATATTAGGTATGTGTCCTAATTCCTGTTTCTAGAAAGTGGTTGATTGTATAGTCGTAGCTTTAAATAGATAGTATTTATTTAGATAATAGATAGCAAAATAGAAAATATCAGTAGAAGCTTGAGGAAAGCCCTAGGGAGGAGTAAAACATTAGTTTATAACTTTGAAGGTAAAAAACAATATCCTTTTACTCCTGATTGGATTTTGACTCCATGACATGTGTGTGCAACAGAACTACTGTTTCTATGCGATGACATTGAGCTCATGTGGGAAATCAAGCTGGTAGCTGAGCAGGTGTCTCCACAATGCCCCCTAAAGGAAGTCAGCTTTTCCTGCTCCTTTCTGCATATAGACACGCTGCTAGTCTAACATCTCTGGTCAACTTGTAGAGATAAAACTGCCCAAAGTCCTGGTTCCCTCCTAGGCCAATTCAGCCTCCTCCAGTGGACATTTCAGAGCCAGTGGCCTTGTTTTCTTATTGAAAGTGAAGTCTAAAACTCTTGAGTCAAACCTACTCCTGGGTGTGTTTTTCTGGAGCAGCCTCTTGGAGGCACTCATGTGTGCATCCGTCACACCTGCACAGTGTTGCCTTGCCCAGTTCTAAGAATAGGAAGCCAAACTCCACATGAACACTGGGCAGAGAAACAAGGCAGAGGAAACAGAGAGGCCCTGGTGCTGTGTCCTAACGCCAGGGCACACATGGTGCCCTGAGCCATCCAAGGAAGGTGTGACACTGTTTACCAGGGAGAGTGGCTGCTGCTGCTGCCTGGCTCCCAACGCCCTGTCTAGCCTGTGAAATTTGATCTAAATCACAGGAGGCAAAAACATATTAGCCTGACCACAACTCACATTCCGTAGGAGGAGACAGGATTAGAACATTGCTATTCTTGCCCAATGCTGCTAAATTTAAGTCAGTTTAACAGTTCGCTGCAGTCTTTTTTCCAAAAACCAAAGGCAAGCATCATTTGGTTTGATACTAGAGATGAGACACTCAAGTACCATTCTAAGCTCTAAGATTGGGTGAAGGAAGATGAGAGGATAAACGCAATCCTTACACTTAGTCAAGGAACCTGCATCATGCATAGAACATAAAGATGAATGTAGCACAATCCCATCCTATGAGAGGCAGGCACACCATAAACAAGAGTGACAATTCTCCATCAAGTGGTATCTAGCACACTGGGGTGGTGGGGGTGAGGGTGGGGGGAGCTTCTCTTTGCTTCACTTTCATACCTTTCCTCAGCTAGTCCTGCACCTAGTCTAGCTTTGCTTCCTGGTAACTTGAGGAGTCCCAGTATTTGAAAGGGAGCTTGTCTGTCTGACAGCCTTCCTCTGTCAGAAGGCTCATCCAGATCCATCATGTGAGACCTGGAAGCTTCTCCCAGGAAACTTCACAGCTCCAAAAGTGTTTTCTTCTGATTTAGCTTTGTCTCCACACATCCATCCTTACACTACTCACTTTTACTGTTTTCAACCAACTTTGTTTCACGTGAAATAATTTATGTTTAATTTCACGAAGATGCCGCTGGTTGAACTGCTTTCCAACTTTCTTCTATCATGTTGGATTTTGAACGACTTTACACAAGCAATCACTTGGCTAAGGACCTATTTCTATTGACCTGGCAGGATCTTTGAAGGATGCTAGCCAGGTGAAGATCCCTAGAGAGAAACGTGCCTAGGTTTGGTAGCATTTAAAGCCTATGCTTATAATTGATTTCTATTCCTGATGGTCTACTAGTCTGAGGAAACCAAATTCTGTGGTCATTTTCTTACCTCTGTTTGGAACGATATTCTACATTGTTTTTTGTTTGCTTGCTCTGGTTTCATGTGTGTGAGACTAGATTGTGGGTCTGAGGAATGGCCCTGAATGTACTCTTCCCCTATACCTAAGCACTCAGTGTCCCATGCAGTGAGGGCACCCAGGAATCATATTTTTTACTTCCTTCCTTTGCCCACCCTAAGTGTGGGAAGGGACCTCCATATTTCACCTGTGATGCCACGTGCCTCCCTCTCCACCACCAATGGCTGTTGCTGTGGGCTGACATCCAGTTAAACCTCTTCCTCCATTTCCACAAACCTGACCTCTTTGCAGAGAGAATGGGTGGTAATTAGGGAAAATGGACGAGAGACTGGAGAACCAGAGGTAAGATTCGAGTCTGAAGAGGGTTCTAGCTTGGGAGAAACTTGAGAAATGACCACTTAGAATAGGATCCTAAAACCAAGTAGATATTATTTGCACAGGAACGGAAAAACCAAAGGAAAGAATTTTAGTTACTTGGAGTTGTCAGCAAGGAATTTGGTGATTCTGAACTGCCATGATCTGCCCCAGGAAAGAACAAATCTCTGGCCTGGCTGCCAGCATCCCCAGGCACCTGAAACAGGAGATGTAGCTCCCAACATACTGAAATTGCATCAACTCAAATGTTATTTTCTTTCCATGGAAAAATTATAGCAAAGAGATTAGGGCATGATTTAGTGCATTTCGAAGGAAAATAAGCACTCGCTACAATAAATAACCGTGAAATAGTCTAACAATATCTAAAAATACCCTTGTGAATTGGAAAAATGGAAAGACCTTTTTGTTACCATGCTTGATTTTTCACAGAACATTAAGTGAGCAATTAGAAAATTTTGCCGCTAATTCAGGATCTGGAGTGGCTCATCGCATACCCCTGTGCTGTCTGCCTAACCTGTCTGTAACTCCATGTCTTCCTCTGAAATAAATGGAGAACTTCTCTTGTGCATTCTGAAGACAGTAAAATAACAAAAGTGTATTTTTTTTTTAGAAAACATGATTATGGTGGGTAAACATTTAATTTTCATATATAACCTTTTTATCTAATAAATTTGTATGATCCTCTATATAACTCCCCAATATACATATATGTGGACACATAAATACCATATAACAAGAAGTCTCAACAGCTGTGAGTAAAGTTTCAAAGTGACAAATATTGGAGCCACAGAACGGACTGTATCTACTCAATAATACAGAACTCTTTTTAAGCAATACAATAGTACATTAGGTCAAAATAAATTACGTACTAAGTGTCAAAACATAGAAGAGGTGCCACCAATATTTTCCCCATCATGTAAATCCAGGGCACAAGCCAACATCCATCCCTCAATACTGACAACATCTTCCCCAACTCTGATCTCTCCTTTGATAACCTCTAACATCCCACAACATTATTTCTGTGGTCTTGTTGATCTTCTTTACTGGTTGTCACTTCTGGTTGCATTTTCAAAAACTCTCAAGAAAGTTTAGAAATGCCATTTCCAAGTCTCATGTCCAGTTCATTGTTCCTAGTTGGGACTGAGGCAGCCCAGATTTTCAAAGGCTCACCAGGGGCCAGCAACCTGGTTAGGCAAGTAAAGACACTTGCTGCTAAGCCTGTGACCTGAGTTTGATCCCTGATATCCACATTGTAGAAAGACAAAACTGATTGCCACAAGTTGTCCTCTTTACCTACACACACACACACACACACACACACACACACACACACACACACACACACATATATATATATATATAATTAAATAAACATGGTACAATTTTAAAATAAACAAACACATAAGTAAATGAAAAGGCCCTCAAGGCAAATTCAATGTGTTGGAAGAGAAAATACTCTAGCTAGGGTTTTCAATCCTGCAGGTGGAGAGAGTTAAGAATTACTGATGTCCAAAATAGCTACCTTGCCTAAGGAATCACTACTATTCATGAACCTATAGGTTTGTGCCTGAAAACCCAGTGTACAACTTATTATGCTGTTAAAAGGGGGTAGCTATAAGTGGCATTCTGCATTCACCATTATACACTTGAGTGAGCTGACCATAAAAGTAATACCTCAAACTAGAACATTTTGAGATGGAATTCTCCTGGTCTAACCAGGAAACTAACACAGCCATCCTAACTGCAGGAATTTTCCTAACTGGGGAAATTTTCAGACTCTGAGGACCCAGCTTATTGCCCTTTGGACAGAATATTTTTCTCATTTTAAAGTGGGAATCATGATATATTGCAAATAGATTGAAATGAGGGAATTATTTATGAAAGACTTCTACACACTCAAAAATCTAAAATACAAGCTTACAATATACTTCTAACTGAGCCAAACAGGGTTCTTGCTGCTGACTTTTACCTGAGAAACTTCTAGTGGGGAGTCACCCCTGCAGAGGCCAATCATTGTAAAAATGCCCAGAGTATGTGGAGTGCTCATCCATACAGGAAAGATGGATACCACCCATCCCAAAGTCAGAGAACACCACAGAGGAGAGGATAGAGAGAATACAGAGAGCCAGAGGATGGTGGAGAGTGGTGTGGATGCTGTTTGTCAGACATGACATGGCTGTTGCCCTCTAGATCTCACAGCTGATGTTTACCTGCAGAAGATTGGTGCAAGATTGGGCCCATCAACATCCTGCCACAGAAAGGGAGGGATTCAAAATGCCCCAACGTTGCTGAGGATTTATAGCTAATTATTGGTCTCTGGGGGAACATGCCATGGATAAAACCAATTATTATGCATAATTAATACATGCTAATACTAATATTTTAAAAGAGGCTGTAGATACTAGGGAAGGTAAAAAATGAGAAGGGACAATGACTGTTGTGAAAGCAATTCCCACTGAGAATCTGGGATTAAGGTGAGGTGAAAAAAGATATCTGTAGATTACTATTAAAAACACCTCAGTATCTCACTGTCATATGAGGCATTGTACATTTAAACTGCCAGGTCCTCTGTGCTAAACACCCTGGAAGAAATTTCTTAGGACATCAAGGAGTGCTTATGATTGCAGGATTGAAGCTGCAACTGTCTTTAGTAAATGTAACCTATACCAACTGCATTGCTTATACATTAAGAGACAATGTATTAATATCTTAGCAAAAGTATGTACTTCAGTGATACCACAAATTGTTTGCTTTTTAATTTTTTTCAAGACATGTTTTCTCTGTGTAACAGTCCTAGCTGTCCTGGAATGAACTTTGTAGACAAGGTTGGCCTGGAACTCACAGAGATCTGCCTGCCTCTGCCTCCCAAGTGCTAGGATTAAAGTCGTGAGCCGCCACCCCCTGGCATGCTTTTTAATTTGTGTGTGTGTGTGTGTGTGTGTGTGTGTGTGTGTGTGTGTGTGTGTGTATGTATGTGTGTGTGTGTCTGCGTGTTAGTGTGTGAATGTGTGTGTAAGTGCCCATGGAGACCAGAAGAGTGGATCTTCTGGAGCTGATCTCCTGGATCCGGAGTTACAGGAGGTTGTGAACTGCCTGATATGGGTGCTGCTGCTGAAAACTGAACTCTGGTCCTTTTCAAGAGCGGCAAGCACTCTTAACCACTAAGCAATCTCTCCAACCTTTCATTTATAGTTTTCAGTCTTCCTTATTATTGATTTCCTTATGGGGAAATGGAAATAAATTCTCATTTGGGGGTTGTTTGTGGATTGAAATGAAAACTGTTATCCATCACATGAAAGGTACACAATGAACGGCAACTCTTTTGGTAATACCATCATTATCATTGGCTCCTGACTTTCCCAGTAACCCATGAGGCAATAGAGCCAGTCATAAGAGGAATGGTTATAACAACAAGAAGAAGAGCAGCATGAAAAGAGAAAGAAAGGGATAACCATTCACCATTTACAAATATGGATGGCTTTGTTAAAATAGTCTATACATCCCGCTGCATCTCAGGACCATGGCTTGCAAGATAATGCACGAAGGATGTCCTTTTCCTGGGAGTCCTGCTTGACACCATAGCATAGTAGTTATTACATGAAGCTGCCACATCCTACACAGCTCCCACCTAACTGGGATAATGAGACATGAAGAAAAGTCAAACACACTGACACACAGAAAAGCTGGGATTCATTAGACTAGGCTCTCTGATGGGAAAGCCACAGAACCCTAGTAGCTCATATGGTTTTATATATACAGATTAAGAAGGAGGTGAGGTAATCACATGGAGTTGAACTAGAAGGCAGGCCTTATGGTGTACTGTTGAAGCAAGTTGGCAGGTTTAGCTAACTTAGGAGTCATCTCTGTGGGGGGGCAGTCTTCAGACTGTAAACAGTTGGGGGCACAAAGCTACTTGGACATTTTCTGCACACAGTGTCAACATTCACATGCAGACCAGGAGGGAATGCCAGTTCCCTGAGCCTAGCCTGGGGAAGGTTTTGCCATTCCCATGGGACTGAGACATTGGGTCCTTGGAATGGCCGTACCCATGTCAACAATGCACATTCACTCAAGACTTCACTCACATTCCTACACAAAGCCAGGGCTCCATGCCTAGTGACTCCCACAGTCCTCTGTTCTGTGGCCCTACTTTTTGAGAATATTTTCTTACTGCCATGGCCATGCACATTTCACAGCCATATGGCACTCTCCTTACCATTTAGCTAAAGTGGAATGTCTCCCAACACATTTAAATAATTTATTTGCAGTCCTAAAATATTTTTGTAGACTAAACCCAGATTAAGTTAAGCTTTTCCTTTTTTTCCAATACAAGAGAAGTAATTGAGAGAAGAGCCGAGTGGTATTGCAGACTCCACGGAGTCACTGTCCTGGAATGCAAAACTGTAGCAATGGACACAGAAGGAAGAAGAATGCCAAGAAGCTAGCTGATGCTTTCATAGCTGAGGTCAGAGAGAGGGGAACAGTGCCTTCTCTTTGCTTTATCATAGCGATATGAGACAGATAAAAGGATGGCCGTGGGGTTGGAGCATCGTGCACCATGGCAATATATTACAAAGAGGAGATATCTTTGTCCCTTGTTGGAAGAGGCAGAGTGGACAGACAGAATGACTGACACTCCACCTACCTGGTTCTTGGGTTTCTATGTCTAAATCATAAAGGAGTTTGTCAACTATGAGCAGTTTGTCAACAAAAGATAGAGAGAAACAAGTCACTATGATTTGTAAATAATCAGTCAATCGTAAATAAACATGATATTCCCAATCTCACATTAAACATGACACTAAGACTCTTGTGTTATACACTGCTCTATAATTTTGAGTGTCCTGGACACTAAACTTCAGTTTTTGAGCATAGAAAATAATATAGAAGAGGTGACTAAAGGTCAAATAGCCTCAAGACTGGCATTAAGGCTACCTAACCCGATTCTACAAAGAAGAAAGGGTTAAGGTGAAGTTGGGCACACCGTCAGCCCACGTCTTCATCAAGGAGGTGTTTAATGTAATGAAACTGGTCAATGTCTTGCTATATCTAGCCACAAGCTCTCAGGAATTTTCTTGTATGATAAGACTGATTTCAAGCCAAAGCCACATGGGCACATATGTGAACCAGATTCACCAATGAGAAGACCCACTGCCTCCTCTTCTCACACCTCTCCTCTTAGGGATCGTAGTATCCTTTCCTCCTGTGCTCATTATTCTGTTAGTTTGGTTGTTTGAAGGGTGAATATGCTGTAAAATTTGAATCTCACTATTTCTGCTACAAGTCTTCAGACAAAGAATAGTGTTAACAAAACTATTTAGTAACAAAGCTGGAGTCAGGAATCCAGCTCAGTGGGCAACTGCAAGAGAGCTACTAACAATATTGTGGTCCATGGAAACAGGAAGACCTCCACAGTCATAAACAAAACACGATGTTAGTTTAGGCTAGGGTTGTTTTAATTTCCCCTCCTTTCCCTTATTTTTTCATGTTTCCTATCCCCTATACCTCAATTCCTCACACACACACAAAAACCCACACACATACACATGCCTTGATGGCAGTTTAATGGCAATTCCTTGCCCACTTTCAATCCACCTAAATTACTAGATTCTATTGCCATGTGCAAAGGTGCCAATGAGCTTGCTGGTGCCACCCAGCAATTCACTGTGGTCATGATGGTCAAATGAGGTTGTGCCTGGGCACTGCTTGTCTCACAAACTCCCTTTGCTTATGGCTTTCTACCATTGTAGTAATGAGCCCTTTGGTGCGACCAACCTAGCCAAGGAATGGAAAGGGGATTCCATGCTAAATGTGAAAAGGAGAAGAAAAAACAACATTCATTTTAAAATCATAAGGCAAGCAAAAACATGGGCAGGAACCAGTCGTTAAAGATATTGTTTTTATAGGACTCATGGCAACTAAAATTTCACTTTATATATAAAAAACAATTATTTTAATTGACTAGAAACCAAACAAATCACACAGCAAGCACTCATGTTTTCTTGAGAATTTTTTTTCAAGTTTTATTTTTATATTATGTGAGTCTCTGTGCTAGTATGCACACATGTACGCATATAACACCAGGGACCAAAAGAGCAGTATGTGCTCTTAGTCAACAACACATCTGTCCAGCTCCTTGCTTTAATTTTTAATTGCAAATCCATTCAGCCTTTATGACATTTGCTGTAAGTTGGAAATTTTGTGTTTTGATCACTGCTAGATGTTCTTGCAAGCTCAAAGTGTGATTGGTTGAATTGACATGTTAGAATAGGGAGGGACTCTCCTTCTCTCACTCCTTCACCTCTGAGTTTAGCCTTTACCCATCATCAAAGGTAACCTCCTTCTAATTCCGAGGTTGGTCTGCCCATTCTCAGATCTCATCACCTCATCTCATTTTCCTCCTTGTTGTCACTTTCTTCTCATTTCTTCAGCTTTGTTTTCCCAAATTTTTCACTCTATGAATGTTTATGTGCTGGGAATAGAGTAGAAAAACTGAACATAAATAAACTAAATATAAATTCCATCCTATATTTTGATGAGCAGAAATACAATAACTCAAACAAATACTGATGATTATGTTCATGGTGATAGGTTATAAATAATGTCAAACAAGGAAGGCAGGTATTTGGTTGCTTTCCTGAGACAGACTCATCACAATCAGTGCTCAGAGGGCAGACAGTGTCACAATACTTCCTGTCTCCTTACAGCTTCAGTGATAACTGCCAACCAAGTGGCTGGGCAACAGATTGTAAACAATATTCTTATTCCATATGCCATGTGTTCACTGCTTCAGATACTGAAAGAGGAAAAAAAAGAAATAAAATAAAAGGTAACTCTGGTTTTATTTTGCAACTACAAATAGATCTCACCCTCTAGAGCAGTGGCTCTCAATCTTCCTAATGCTGTGACCCTTTAATACAGTTCCTCATGTTTGGTGACCACCCAACAATAAAATTTATTTCATTTCTACTTCATAACTGTAATTTTGATACTATTATAAATGGTAATATAATCTGATGTGTGATCCCCAGAGGGTTAGTGACCCACAAGTTGAGAAACACTGCTCTAGAGGACTGGAAACTAGAAATGTAAGTTATTAAGGGCTGTAGCTGCAGATTCCTCTAGTCCCTCCAGGGCCCGCAACCACTCAGACCCAATTAAACACAAAGAGACTTATATTACTTATAGACTGTATGGCCATGGCAGGCTTCTTGCTATTTAGTTCTTATATCTTAAATTAACCCATTTCTATTAATCTATAAGTTGCCATGTGACATGTGGCTTACTGGTACTTTATACCTTGCTTTTCATGGCAGCGGCTGGTAGCATCTCCTGACTCAGCCTTCCACTTCCCAGAATTCTCCTCTCTTTTTCCTGCCTATACTTCCTGCCTTGCTACTGGACAATCAGCATTTTATTTCTCAATCAATCAGAGCAACACATTCACAGCATACAGATATCCACAGCAAAGGGCTTTTAAAGCACTGTCGAAATCATGCTATGCAGCCAGGGGGTGGTGGCACACGCCTTTAATCCCAGCACTCAGGAGGCAGAGCTGGGTGGATCTCTGTGAGTTTGAGTGTAGCCTGGTTTACAGAACAAGATCCAGGACAGGCACCAGAACTATATGGAGATCATATCTCAAAACCCACCCCCCAAAAAAAAAAAGAAATCATGCTGTGCTTTTTAACCCTGACCCTACAGATTTCTCTGTTGTGAACATGAAGGACAGCAGGGCATCCACCCCATAGCTTATGAAGCATCACAGTCTTGAGACAAGTGACATGAGCAATGGGAAGAGGGTATTCAGGATGAAATGAAGTCTCTGATTCCTTAACAGAGGTTTTCAGATTGAGGGAAGTTTTGGTTTCAGTTTTGTTGTCTTTTAGAGTCAAATTTAAATATATCTTAAATTTAAATTTATTTTTAATTTTATACCACAACAAAAATGTTCATATTTGAGAGATACCATGTGATTGTTTGATAAGTATATGGACATAGTGAAATATTTAAATCAAACTAAACAAGTCTATTCAAATTCCATTCTTTAATGATGATTCAAAATCCCTGCTTATAGCTTTTTGAAATGTAAAATAATTGCTGCTAACTAGAGAAGCAGAAGCAATCTTGTTAGATGAAAAATGAATATTGGATTTGAAGATATCTGAGTCATCCAGAATTTTCATGGCAGTGTTGAAACAGTGTGTTCAGAGAAATATAGATAAAGCTCCCTATAACCAAACATGTGTACAGAGACTCTGAAAAAGCAACTCTTGGGAGAAAGCACCAGTGAGGAACAACAGCCTGAACAACTCCTAGAGCTGTAGAATGTTAGAAGATATTCAGATTCCTTCTAATCAGAACAGGGAGCCCACAGTGAACCCTTGGGGTACCTATGATGTGCATAGAGGGCCATACCTCTGTGCCTCACAAAATGTAGACATGAGCCTTGAATGAATGCATGAATCTGATTTCTCAGGAACTTAACTGTCTGATGCAAATGTCCACATTATTAAAGGAAGGAAACATACTAAGGTCTCAGTAAACTATCAGTGATATATCATATTGAATATCGAACAAATTCATTAATTGGTGCTAATACTATAATTAGGAGCAATATACAAACAAATCAATGAATGAATATATTTTCATTGCAATGGATTTCAAGAGGGTTCCTTAATGGATTCTCTAGTAATTAGCTAGTACTTTAGAAAGTGGGGTATTCACATGATTTAGAATATCACTTACTAACCGCTCAGAGGAAAAATAACTTTTCAAAGAAGAAATCTGAAGTCCATCACCTTCACCAAATGAATCAACTTAATATTATTAGAAAATGGACAATCTGACCCCACATGACTTATGAAAGAAATCATTAAAGTACAAAGAGAGTAAAAAAGGAAAAAGAGAATATGTAGACTCACTCTGCAACTCATAGGTATGATGCCTCACACATACTTAACCCTACACCACCCCTGACCAAGGTCCTTGATCTCTGCCTCTTCATTTGAGTTCCAGGAAGAAAACTTATTGGGCTGCTAAGTGAAAGTCTCTAATACTACAAGCATAAAATTGGCATAAGGAAAAGTTAAGTCATATATGTATTGAATACATCTTTTACTTGCCTAGCAAAATAAGGTTAATAGTGATTGATAACTCAGAGGCAATATGACATTTAAATAACAAAGAATATTCTTCATGATGTCATTATAAGGTATGTGAGGAGCACCTTGGCTGTGAGTGGAGACCCTAATACCTTAATATCCCTTTTCTTCAAGGCAGAAGTCAGAACTCTCTCCCCCCAAAAAAAATTCTTTAGGGATGGTGTTCAGGCATGTAAGTTTGGTATTGGTGATAAGATCTACCACGTCTGAAGGGCTTAGATTTGCACTTGAGAGGGTATGCAGACTCCACCTTTCAGTGAATGAGACAGAAGAGGTACTTGCCTATTGACTCCAAGAATGAAGAAGCTGTGCCATCCAACCACAGCAGTTTCTTTGCTGTTGGTGGGTCTGGGTTTGGGCTGAGCTCAGTAGCACATTTTTCCTGAGGCACCCTCTGGAGTGTGGCTTTGGCCCAATGCCTAGTGCATAACTTCTGCTCCAGTTATCTGAGTCTCCCAGGAAGCTGGTGAGGTTCCTAATTTCTTCTAACAACTTTCTTTTCACTTTAAACTAACTGAACTCCAGTTCTGCTACAGAGAACCTTGCTCAGGTATCATACTCCAACAGTCTTTCAGAGTCTCTGTCTCCTTTAAATCTTGGGGTGTTCTAAATTAGGGAGGCATTCCTTTTTAAAAATTAGTCCTACCATTTTTTTTTATATCTGTATGTTTAATTTGACATTCAAATGATTTTATATAATGAGTAGCAGGGCAGAACTCATTTTATTACATGTAAAAACATGGGAAATATCCTAATATACGACATACATCGGGTTGTGGCTTCAAGCTTAGAGATGGGCCAACCCCACAGCTCTTGAACCATGAAAACATTTCCAAATATATTTCACTGGGCTTTTAGTTTGTCAAAGCCTCAGTTACACTGGGTGAGTTAGAGATATTTAATCCATATGTTTCTAATTTACATTGAGTTAACTCATTCAGAGGAGTCTCCAGGATGGTAAAATTGTGGCCAAGCAGCCAAAGACTCTTAATGAATTTTCTTGCTTGTTGTACAATCTTGCCAGGAGTACCTCTAAACTCAAAGAGTTGAAATTAGTTTAGACCTTGACCCAATTATTTTCTCTTACCACAATATAAGTTTCCCATGAAGTTGAATCATGCTGACATACTCTGCATTTCTAGTGTCCTTATCTTCTCATTTTTCATCTCGGGTGCAGCTGAAATACAATGAGTTGAAGGCACTCCTGCAGCACTGACAATGTGCTGGGCACACCCTTCCTGATTTAGAGTTGACATGATGAAGAAGCACCAGTACTGACCAAGCCCAGACTGTCCCACCTCATGGGGCTCATTTGCTTTGGATTTACACAAAGGGACAAGGAGAGTGGAAGAGAAAGTTTTGAGATCTCTGAAGTTCTTAACTGAATGTTCCAACATCTCCTAGCAATGATTGTTTTTTAAAGTCAATCCATCTGACCAAATTGATCTCTGCTAAAGAGAATCTGTTCATTGAATACGTGAACACAATCTGCAGCCTGTGTTTTATTTACATTGCAGAAACTCACCATTGCTACTCTGACCTATGTCTATTCCAAGAGCCTGTCTGTGTGCTCTTGCATGGTAGTTTACACCCCTGGCAAAGATGTTAGAATGGGTATTTCGGGGTGAGATCATAACTTATGGCAGAAATGAAATGGCTAACAATTCCTTTTTTACGGGGATTTCATTTTCTATAAAAATAAGCCGAGTTTCTATAAAAGTGTGCCTGCTGTGCCCAGATAAGCATCCCAATAGATACTGTACATAACTTTGCCCTGCTGTCTATTTGTCCCTGCAGTGAACTCATCTCAGTTCTTCATTTCTGCTGGGTCTTTCCTAAGGCCTGTGTACATTGCCAGTGCAGCCTTAATACACTCCATTCTTTTCTAGCCCTTGCAAATAGATACACGCTGTTACAAACTGACTCCTTATCCTTGTGACCTACAGAGAGCTTTTCACTTATCACTCAATGGAAATTCCTCCTCCTAGCAACTTTCTCCTTCCTTGCACATCATAATTTGCATTTAGCTATTTACTGGATCATTTATTTATTTACTTGCTCCCTGAGAGTGTAAATTGCATGTGGACAAGGACCAAGCCTGACTGGTTCACCTAGTATTTTTAGCTAAGGGCTTAGAATATATATGGGGGATATTCCACAAACACCATTGAAAGAATTGCCTATTCACATTTTAATATATTAATAGAAAATGTGTTTATAAAGAGTTGTGTTCAACAAAGAAAACACATAGTTGCCCTTCCTTAAAATAGTTATTCCTTTGCAGATTAGTATATACATGATTTTCCTGGCAATCTCTTTAGACATGGCTATGAACTTGTGCCAAGCAGCAAAGGTCATGGGACTTTCTTCCACTGAATTCATTTGTGCTTACATTATGTCCACCCCAGAGCAGGGAGAGTGGAAGTACTCACTCATCTTTGAAATGTTTTAATGTGGTAATAACCCATTGTTTCCCTCTACTTTACACTCATCATCTCTCTGAGCACTTCGTTTCTCTGTTTCTTGTTAACTATGATTCCCAGAAGTGAGTAAGTTTCCAATATTCTGTGCATAAACTGGGATAGAGAGGAAAAACTTAAAAGTTCATGCAAGGATTCAAAAAATTCTGTCTTTTGGGTTGACCTGCATTCCTTCAGTCTCCTAATAAAAGGTTAAGCATGTCTAACAGAGTGAAAATGTAAGGTATGCCTTTAAGTTCCACGGTGCTAGGAACTGCTAAAAATCAGTTTTAGTGAAACATGGGACAAAGAAAAATTAGAACCTGTGTGTCTTTCCCTCTGGTCCTTTGAAGGATCCCCTAAAGAAGAAACCTGTTATTTAGTGAGCTTTAATCAGTAGCCGTTATCCCTCAATGTTACTGTCACTCAGTTGCTTTGAGTGATGTAGACATTGGGACAGTTGACCTGTTCAGCTGACTAGTCACCTGAAATGAAAATACAACCACACTGGAGTGCCTTCAGGGGGATGTTGAGGACATATGGGAAACGAATGCTATCTTAACCCCTTTCTGATTTAATTTTAAAAGGCATTAAAGACACGATACTTTTGTTTACATAAACTCGACTTTCTCAAAATGGGAACCTGGTGAACTGAAATCAGTATAGAGAAGTGGAGGTGTCTCCATTGTCAAACATTTTTTAATTGGCCCTTTTTCTGAAGAGTCCTTTATTTCTCAGCTACCAGTTCAACCATCTCCTGACTTACTACTGACTAGTCACAGAAACTGGACACAGGTTTCCAAGTCTCATCTTTTGGGGGAAGTCATTCTAGCTGTGCATAATTCCTCCAGCAATGGGTTTCATTAACTTATTTCTACATACCTATTCATATATATGAAGAATAGTGGTTACTGGGCTTATATATTTTCTTTAATTTGTGCTAAAGAACATCAGATTTTCCTTTTTTAAACAATGTAACATTAATATAATACCCATTTTCAATGTATACTAGAGCTAATCAGTGGCTGTTATAAGAGCCAGTTCTTAAGATATTATTAGTTTTGTGAACTACACTAGCTTGAAATAACCTATGGCAGAAATAGTTATGCCACACATGCTTTTATGGAGCATAACATCTACTGGAAGAGACAGAAAAAAAATAAAACACGAACAAAGTATTTTGACACTAATTTACATCTTGCCTCACTGCCGTAAAAAAAAGTCAGAAGAAAGAGAAGTATTGTTTTTTTCTCTTATTCCAAGAAGATTTATCTTCCTGGTCTTGATAATCTCTAGTACACGTGATGATATTCTCCATACAGTAGGCTTTGTTTGGTGATAATAGGGCCTGCGAGAGAGGCTAACACTCAGAGTAGAGACACAGATCTGGCCTTCTACAGGAGAAAGTGTTGCCTTGGTTTAATTTGATCTGGGTAAGAAATGAAATGTATGCCTGGGTGAGGTAAGTCAGAGCTAGGAGGGTGTGCATCATCTACAGCATGTAAGTTTGGTCTACTTTCCCTATTTATATGCACTGTTGTGTTCATGTGAAGGCTTTGAGAAAGAGCAAAGCTGTTGAGGGAATAGGACCCAGAAGGCAGAAAGGCTCTGCCAGGAGAGTAGTGGAGCCAAAATGAAATGCGCAAACTCACAGAGAGCAGAGCACGTGCAGGAACATGGCAAAGATTTTAGCATGCTCTGAACCTTGTTTCCATCCCTGCGCATGCTCTAATATTCCCAGAACACCCCAGAAGTCCTGAGCAACAGCTGAGGAATTCTCCCTTCCCTCTGTCTTTTGGGTAAAGAGACATTTACGACAAGCCAGCCAGTGAATCCTTGTGCTCAGTAACCTCAAGAAAGAGGATCAGATTCTAGATACTGACCAGAGCCATCATTTTTCCTGGCATTTGCTCTCCTTGGTAGTACTTGACTTCTCATCCATCTACTCTAAAAGGACAGGAAAATGTACTATCTTAGCCCTACCCTGTTTCCCTTTTTAAAGACACCAAAGAACACCATAATTTTTGGTTGCATAGATCAGACTGCCTCAAAATGGAAATTCAGTTATTGTAGTTAGCATATTTCAAGTATGTTTCCCAGTGGCAAACATATTTAAGGCAAGGAAACTTCAGCCTTTCTGTAACTGCATGCTCTCTTCAAAGGTAAAATGCTAAATGCCTAAGCTGTCAGTTTATCGAGGTGTAAGTACACCTAAATCATGAAACAGACTTCTTGGAGGCTGCTTAGGAAATTCTGGCCTAGGAAGTCCATTGATCATCTAGGTTTCTTTTTTGTCTTGCTTGTTCCCCTGTGAGCTCATTTAAACCCCAGATAGAAAAGGATCCTTTAAGTCAGCATGTTGATGTTGTTTGACATCTGAAGAAAGGCACTTCTGTTAGGACAACTACTCTGAGAGATTGGGGGATTTCCTGCCATGTTTTGCTGATCTTCAGATTTTTTTTTATAAAAAGAGATTCTCTTGTCTCTTTAAGATTCTGGATTTCAGAAATCTACTCTGTGTGACTCGGAAGATGGTTCATTTGGTAAGTACTTGCCTCACAAGTATGAGGACCTAAGTTTGGATTCCCAATATGGAGGCAAAAATCTGTGTGCAGCCACATGTGCCTATGAGCCCAGCTCTGGGGAGATAGAGATGAGGCTTTTTGACGAGCCATTCTACCCAAATCAGTGAACTCCAGGTTCAATGACTGTGGAGAAAAAGAGAAAGAATAAAGAGGAGGAGGAGGAAGAGGAGGAAGAGGAGGGAAGAAAGGGAGGGAGGGAGGGAGGGAGAAAGGGACTAGAATGATTGAGGAAGGTCGCCAGTATCAACCTCAACACACACCTGTGCACATGCACATACAAGCACATACATACACAAAGTATTTTTTAAAAAGAAATGTGCTTTAAGACTATGTTCTTTAGGCTGGTGGACCTCTGTGAGTTTGAGGCCAGCCTGGTCTATGTAATGAGTTCCAGGACAGCTAGGGCTATGTAGAGAGACCTTTTATTTTTTTAAAAAAAGTTCTTTAATGATGCTGTTATTTAAATCTTAGATATCTCCAACAGCATCTTGCCTAAATTAGTGAAATGACAATACATTGCTCAACTGATCATAGGAAAGTCATTGTAAGCTGGGATATTTCCATAGCATGAAAGAAGATGGCTTGAACATATCCTTCCCATTCCTGCTCTTTGTCTCACTTGTCATTTTCCTTTTGACTTTTAGCTAAAGTGCTTGCATAGAGAATGATTCTCTCCAGTGCCCACTGCAAGGGTATGTCTCAGGAGTCACTTTCTTCCCATTCCTCACAGGGCCTAGCAAGACCCCCATACCAGTGGGCACAGGTTTTCCTCCAGAAGTGAAACCTGCTACTTTATTCTCATGTGCCAATGCCAGCATGGACATTCCTCTTCACTCGTACCTGTCCCCATCAGATACCCATAAAATGAACAGAGGCCACAGGTCAGAAGGAATGCCAACAATGCAGATGAATCTTGATAACTGGCAGCTTAATGAATGCAGCCACATCACCAGGGAGGTTGCTGTCAAAGTCAGAGAAGGGTTCCGGGGAGACTTGGCTGCAGTGACCCTAACTGACAGCACCTTCCCCTGAGCCAAGCAGGCTGGTATTTCATATCTAAAGTCTCACAGGAATGAGACAAATTCCTTTGTTCTTTGTGACAACTTCTCAGCATGGCAAAGCCATCCCCTGTGGCTGCTGGGAAGGGGGGCAGTCATGCGTTTTCACCCGTAGGAATGAACTGAAATGACTGTGGTGGAAGTACTGACTAAAGCACAGGGCATTGAAGAACCCATCGACCTTTTGTGTAGATGGATCTGTTGACTGGTTTCAGACTCAGAACTTCATACTCAAATGAGTCTCATAAACCAGCAGTAAGGCACTTTCTAACCTGAATATTTCAGAACAGCCATTGCCTACTCCCTATTTTCAGGTTGGAGAGGACCCAGGAAAAGTCCACAAACAGAGCGTGAGATTCCATCCTACCTTTTGACTCCACCTTTGACATCTGAATAGCCTGCATGTTGGTTGGATTCTATGTTCACTCTCAGCAAGCTTCTGAATCCTATGGCCCACATCTGCTCTGATTTGATCTTCCTTTCACTGTCCAATGTGATTTTCGAATAGCTAGTGTCCTCCTGAGCCCAACCAGAAGTTGGAAGCATTGTTGGCCCTGGGACACAGCTTCCCAGTCCTGTAAAAAACAATGGGAATTCCAGGAACAGCTGAGGTGAGTCATGAGGCACTTTGTGTGATGTGGCATCCTGCTTGTTTGTGGAATGTATTTTTGTGTCAAAGAGTGTGAAAATTTTGAGAAAAGAAAAAAAATAGGGAATGGGAAGAATTTACTTTTAACAGCAACTATCAATCAGGACTCTTAATTCTTTGACACCATATTAAGAAATGTGAAGTTTGTGTTTCAGAACACTACAATTGATTAGCTTAAACTGTTTGGGAGGCACCCAGGCAGTGGGACCAGGACCTGTCCTTAGTACATGAGTTGGCTGTTTGGAACCTGGGGCTTATACAGGGACACTTTGCTCAGCCTGGGAGGAGGGGAGTGGACCTGCCTTGCCTGAATCTACCAGGTTGAGCTGAATCCCCAGGGGAGTCCTTGCCCTGGAGGAGATGGAAATGGGGGGTGGGTTGGGGGGCAGGGGGGAGGAGGGAGGACAGGGGAATCTGTGGCTGATACGTAAAATTAAATCAAATTATAAAATTTTAAAAAAAGAATCAGTACAGTGCTCCTTAAACCCCAAAGTGATCTCCATTGTTAACTACAGCCTAGAGGGGGAAGGGTTTAAGTCTGCCCAGCTCGCTGAGAAGCTGGGTCATAAGCCAGCTCTCTCCACTCAGACTTTCCACAATACCCCCTTTACCTATGTTTCCTACAGTTTCCAGGTTTTAATTTAGAAGCCCTATGATATATTTGACATAAATACCAAGGAGACTGTAGGTAATTGCTAGTCATTGGCAGCAAACCAGAGGTGAGGCAATTATGTATCTAGACAAAGTCGATAATTGGACTGATAATAAACCTGAAACAGAAACCTTCTCTTACTCTGTACCTCCTGAAGCCAAAAGGGAAGTCTTCTGAGTCATCTGAATAAGGTCTTGAATGAGTTTCTGCCGTGAAAGTCTACTATCCATACCAAAAGGAAGTATAGCAACTCCTTATACTATAGTGTGTCTAATATGAGGGCATTCTCCAGCAAAGTCTGGGGAGTTACTAGTATGAAATCATTCATGAACTGTTTAAAACTTGTGTGGCAATGTACAATTATGTTACGCATAGTTCTTACTCTGGGTCACGGTCAAAAACATTGGAAAGACACTGCCCACTGAGCAAACAAATGTTGACCTTTCAAAGATAATTAGTGGAATGCATGTTCAAAACTAGACTCTGTGTTAACCCCCTAAATTGCTTTGTGTTCTACAGAACCCTATTCTGAGTTAGTATCAAAACCCAGCAAGCTACTTAAAAAAAAATTAGCTTTTCTTTCATCCCTCCAATCATTGCAAATATTGCAAATTTGGTCTCTTGATATGTTGACACTTTCATGGCCACCAGGCCAGATCAGGGCTCCTGTCTTTCATGTGAACTACTGCACTGATGAGAGTCAGGCGAAACAAATAAGTCAGACAGTCCGAGGTAAACACAGAAATTTCAGCCACCACAGGCAAAATACCCTAAAATGTAGATTCAAGGTGTCAGCTCATTCTGACAGTTAAATTCCACACAGTGGGGCAGTTAATACACAACCAAAGCTGGGAAGTCCAAGATCAAGGCACTTGCGGATTGATTGTCCAGTGAGGGCTCGATCTCTAGTTTGTAGATGGTAGATGACATTGTGAAGAAGCAAGCTTCCAGGGGTCTTCTTTGTAAGGAAAATAATCCAGTCTCATGATCTAAGAGTGCCTCAAAGTTCCCACTTCTTAATAACACCTTGTGGGGATATAGAAATTAATGGGAGGAAACACATTGAGACATAGTACAGAGTGACACAGAAGGCTGAGATGAATCCTCTGATCGTGTATCTCTGATGGATTGGATGGATTGAAACAGTATGCTTAATACTTTCAGACGTTACTCAAAACCCACCCCTACATTACATAGTCAGAGAAATGTCAAATGAATTGTTGGTCTGCATTTGAACTCTGCAGGTGATCTGGGTGAGTGTTCTGTGGTTCATGCACCCAACTTCTTATCATATGTAGCAACCTTGAGAGCCATTACTGAAAAGATTACCAGGGATTTTTGAAAGTGCTAATGATGCTATTAACTGTCATTTTACCACCACCCTATCCGTGTTTAACTTTCTTGAAGGGCTTGGCTGTGGTTTCTACAAATACAAACAAACAATTACCAGAGCATAGGCAACATACTTGATTGCGTGCTACCATCAGGTTAATGTAGACAGTTAAAAAGAATTGAGACTTGATTCTATTTCTGTTGAGCTTGTTAATGCAAATCTGACTGAAGGCTCAAACAGGTAGGCAGATTCTTCCCCAAACCCTTGAGACAGATGGTGGTCTCTTCATTTATCTCAGGCTGGCCATGCACTCATTATCTTGTCTCGGTCTCCTGAGGCCTGAGGACACAGACATGCCCTTCATACCCGATGCTATCAAGTTGTAACTTATATAATAGTAAACATCCTTACTGGGGACACTAGAAATGAGTTGACTGACAGTAATCATGGTGCTTTCTGACTGTTCATGTTTGTGCTTGGGGAGGGGAAAACCTGCTATTTGTCAGTAGTTGCCTTGCAGGAATCACGAGCAATCCTGGCATGGAGAAGTGTTATTTCTGAAATGAATTTGACTTGACCTGGTTTACATAAATCACAAAATAAAACAAAAGAGGGTGTCTGGGAAATTCTGAGAAATGCCTTTCTACAAGGTTGAGAGTGCAAAAAGGACTCTGTTTAATCACCACCCTGGATCGATCTTAACATGTGCACAGTTCTTATGCAATCACATGGTTTTGTTTTTGTTTTTTTGTTTTTTTTTTCTTCAGGATTTCTTCACTAGAGGCTACAGGTTCTTATTCATTTATATTGATAGAATCTTTTAGGCTTGTAAAGTAGAAGAATCTGTAGCTCCTTTGAAATTGCATTCAAGACAATGAAATCACATTTAAAAATACCTGATTCCTTTGCCGTGGTACTGCTGAGCACTGGCGATACTGTCTCTGCCTGGCCAGGGCCTGCTCCCAGCTGCTCTATCTGCAGGGCAGACAGAAGGGCTCTGTGTGGATGAAGAGGAGCCAGAAGTACAGCTACACCAAGCCAGTGGAAGCAGGCATCAGGGGCTCGGGACATCTGAGGAAAAAGTTGAAAATGAGCCAATGTGTGAAAAGTTGGGAGGTGTTCTAAAGGGCTCTGAAAACATCAAAAGCTAGGCATTAGAAGAAAAAGAATCAAGAAATAAAACTGCCTTTTTTTTTATAGACCTTTTGGGATCACTCCCAATTCCATTGAGCCTAGAAATATTTAGTTGGATTAAAGCTATTCATAATATAAAAATAAGGAAGGCATACTTTAAAAAAAAAAGAAAATGAATGGAAAAAATAAAGCTTTGGAAGATACATAGTAATTTAGAATTACTCTGATTCACCATTGTTTGGCAATATTCTTGCCTGGTGGGGGACAGACAGTGAGACGCGTGGTCCTGCAGACTCCGAGGGGCAAATATCAACTTTGTGTGCCGCTTTGTCTGTGTAGAGAAACCTGAAGAGTGGTAAACAGCAGGGCAGGGAAGAGGAATTTTATCCGAGCCACGGCCCCCATCTTGTGTAAGGACTGTGCACACGCTGACGTGGATCCAGGGTGGGGTAATAAGGACTGTGCACACGCTGACGTGGATCCAGGGTGGTGATTACCCATGGTCCTTCCTGCACTCTCACCCTTGTAGAGAGGCACTTTTCAAAATTTCCAGACATCAGGTTAGTTGGGTTTTTGCCATCTCTTCTGGGGTTTCCTAAAGCGCCTCACTTTACTTTGTATACAAAACACTAAAAATTTAAATTTTCATTGAAGTCCTTTTTAAAGGTTTACAATAATTATAATTAATGAAGTTAATAATTAGGTTCCTAGGACTCAGTGGTAGGATGCAAGTCTAGCATGTGTGAGGAGCTGGGCTGAATCCTGAGTACCAACCATAAACCATTACATCCCTCCATCACACTAACCATATTGAAAGTGTTTGTAGCAAGCTCAGTATCTTCTACACTGTAGAATCTACAGGTTTCTAGCTCTAGATTCTCCATATCTAGCATGTTCTGAGATGAGGTAGACTCTTATTGCTTATGTATTATGGGGGTTCTGTTTTGCTTTAGTTTTAGATTTTCATTGAACCCCCTTAAATTGCAGTGGCTTGGTTGTCCTTCCTTGAAATAGGATGAATCCTCCCAGATCCTAGAGGATGAGGGAAAATAAGGGTGAGGAGAAAGGCTCTAGTACTCCACAGAGAGTGGGACAGTTCTTCATGCCTTCCTTCCTGCATGTCTCCTTGCCTTGCTTTTCCCTGATCTTCCTCCATAAACTTCCAAAGATCTGTCTCCTTGGGATTCTAACTCCTGCTCTTAGAAATGCCTGTTTCACTTCCCACCTTTTCTCAGTGCTGTGTGCTGTCTTTAGAGATGTCACCTTCATCCTTGCAGCAGAGATCAACATACAATGCCTTCTTCATTCCTGAGCACTCCAGACAGTGTCATGTAAGCAACACATTCAATGAATGCTATGTGATGAAAATACTAACTTATGCTGCTTAGAGTAAGTCAGTTGCTGTCAATAGTAAGTATTTCTTTATTTAAGATTTCCTGAGAATTTGTAAGCACCTAGCACGGGGAGTTAGAGCTTGAGAGACCAAGGAATAGCAAAAACATAGCTCTGATAAATCCAATCACAAAGCAATATTTTATGTAAGGGTCATTAGAGATGAATTTTTCATATAATAGCCACTATGACTGATGTGAAGTGAGTTTAAAATAGAGTGTGCGCCGGGCAGTGGTGGCGCACGCCTTTAATCCCAGCACTCAGGAGGCAGAGCCAGGCGGATCTCTGTGAGTTCGAGGCCAGCCTGGGCTACCAAGTGAGCTCCAGGAACGGCGCAAAACTACACAGAGAAACCCTGTCTCGAAAAACCAAAAAAAATAAAAATAAAAATAAATAAATAAAAAAAAATAAAATAAAATAAAATAGAGTGTGCTTCATTAATTTTTCTTGCTAGTATTTCCTACAAGGGGCATAAAGTTAAACAGTGTGAGGAAATTCACAGGTGATCATTGCAAAGGGTGGACTTTGGTGAGTTCTACCATAAGATCCACCATTTCAAAGTCAGCACCTCAGTAGACTTTTGTGTGTTTGCTGTGCTATGCAACCATTGTCACTGTGTGATTCTAAAATGTTCCCACTGAAAAGCACATCCTTATTAACAGTGAGCCCCAATGTCCTCCTCCTGCTACCTCTGGCAGTCACTCATGCATTTTCTGTGTCTCTACATTTCACAATGAGTGAGCTCTTTATTATGGAGCCCATAGTCTGCTCTTTATTATGTAGTCCACAGTCTTCTCTTTATTATGTAGTCCATAGTCTGCTCTTTATTATGTAGTCCATAGTCTTCTCTTTATTATGGAGCCCATAGTCTGCTCTTTATTATGTAGTCCATAGTCTTCTCTTTATTATGTGGTCCATAGTCTGCTCTTTATTATGTAGCCAACAGTCTGCTCTTATTATGGAGTCCATAGTCTACTCTTTATTATGTAGGTAATACTCTACTCTTTATTATGGAGTCCATAGTCTACTCTTTATTATGTCTCTGGTTTGTTTTCAACTGTACATTATTTTATCTAATTTTTCATGTAATATATTTTGATTATATTATTTCTTCCCCCACAACTCTTCCCAGAGTATCCCCATTCACAGACACACCCAACCTGCTGGAAAACAAAAAATCAGTTTTCTCTAATGGAGAGACACTGGTTTTATCAACCACACTGCAAGTATATCAGTCTTTTCCCTTCATGTGACAACCATTTGTCATGGTAGCTTGACAATACCCCTCTATGTGAACATATACCATTTTGTTTATCTGTTCATCAATTGATTAACATTTGAGCTGTCTATACCCACTGGATATTAAGTACAAACTTTTATAATGTTTTTATACAATCTCTAAAAGACCCTAGAAAGATTTCTGTTTGCTATCATGGTGCTAATCAAGTGATGGCTCTTGGACAGCATTCAATTTAAAAGCCTAATTCAGACTAGAATCTTCACATGCAATTCCATTCATTTCCTGACTCTGCCTCGCATTGGTCCAGTAGGATTTCACCTCCCTGCCTCCCAACCCAATAGGCATCCTCAGAGAATTCACACTCTGGTTAGAAAAAGACAGCCTTGGACAAATTCATCAGGTAGTTTCCAACTAGATGGCTGCAGCTAAGACTTCCCTGCTGGAAATTTGGGGGGTCATTGGTGCTCCATTCCTGTCTTCCTTAGCCTCCTCCATTTGTTCAAGTGTTGGAACTATCTGACCCAGAGATGATGACAAAAAAAGCCACATCTCCCTGGAGACATTGTTTAATGTGTGCTGTAAGGCCTGTGGAGGACAGATAGGTGAAGTTTCTCTTTAGTTTACCATGACAGTGGGGGCATTTGGTACTTCAGGATGCTGATGGTTACAAGGAACCTGGCAGCAAGATTTATACGGAAATGAAAACTGTCCATAGTCCTGTGTCCCTTTCTCCTCTGAATGAGGCTAATGGTTAAGCTGAAGAAATATTGCCTGTTCCCAAGTTCCCAAGCTTAGTAAAACAGATGTGTTACTACAGGATCTAGGGACCATTTAGTGACTTTCTTAGCTACAATTCTTAGTTACAATAGTTTTATTAAATCCCAGTTACTACTCTTTTCACAAGATAAAGAGTAATAACATAGAAAAGTATCTTTTCCAGGTAACAAGATTACACATTCTCTATGCACACACTGCCATAGGTTTGGTTTGTGTGTGGTGGTTGCATGCCTCTACATACATTACACTTGAACTTGTGCACACAGACCTGGGCTATGAGAAAACTTCATTTTCCCCTCCAGATCTCCCTGAGAAATGTTTGAAGGCCACCCTTCTAAGGAAATCTGTGGTTACTTTCTTCTTCTTCTTTTCTGTTTGCTGCAGACATCTGTAAGTATTTCTGAAAGCTCTCTGGCTTGTGCATAATTCTGTGTGCTTCTCAGGCAGAGGTTCATTTCCACTTAATTATTTCTCTATAACCAAAAAAATGCATAAAAGACATTTGCAGTGTCTTTTATGAGGGAGGACAGACAAGGTATGCTATGGTTTGTAAGAAATAAAGATTAAATTGCTAAATGTGTTTAAAGAAATAAATTATCAGCCTGTTCTATCCCTAGGAACATTCCAACATGGTTTAAAACATTGTTTTTGGGGCTGTCATAAAGGAAGTCAAGGGGATGAGTAGCACCATGAGACCAGATGTGGCATAAACATTCCAATGTTTTGTTTAGAAAATTCCAACCTGCCCACTATGCACATACATTGATTGCCACATAACTAAGTGGTCTCCAAGCCAAATTCTCAGCCTCTGTGTTTCCTGAACAAAGAGGATAATGTGTAGCTCTCTTTTTAATAGTTCAAAAAGCACAGTTAAACCTTTGATACATTTCTGAGCGTTTTCACAAAGAAATTGTCCTGTGTGCAATGAAAGTCTATTTGGTAGGAACCAAACCAAGGAAAGCCTTGGTGACCTTTATTAAGGCACTTTCTCTGCAACCTCCATTATCACACCAACTTATGCAGGAAATACATTTATGTAAGCCCCTCCACCTCAGCAGTTTGTGGACGACTGCATAAGCATGATTTTCCATTGAGAGTTCTGCGTGCATTGGCTGTGTCTGGCATTTCTTGAATTTAACTCATGTGTCAGTCACACCTTTGCACTCATAGAAATCTACACAAGTTAAGATATTTATTCCTCCCAAATTCCAGATTATTTCTTCTTCAAACCCTTGCTCATTTGCAGTCTAGACTTCTAAGTGATAATCCAAATCTCAGAGTGCTCCTATAAATTTACAATGTGGCTGCCTGGCTGTCCCTCCTATTTCCACATTTCCATCATCCTAATCCTCCAGCTCTCCCAACCCTGAAGTCAAGGACCTTCCTATCAGTTCTCACTTCATTGAAGACTATTATTATTCCTTCAGGAAGGAAGTCTAAGCATCATTTTTGAAAGTGTTCATCCAGGGAACTTGGCAGTTATCTCAGTTGGCAAGGTGTTTGCCACATCAGTATAAAGATCTGAGTTCAATTCCTACTACCCATGGAAAAAAAGTGCAATGGCACATGCTTGAAATTCTAGCACTAGTGTGTATGTATATGAGGCAGTGGGTAGAGACAGGTGGATAGCTGCAGGTCATTGGACAAGTAAGTCTAGACTAATCAATGTGCCCAGGTACAAGTGAAAGACCTGGTTTCAAAATACAAGGTAGACAGCTTCTTTGAAATCATACCCAGGTTGACCTCTGAACTTCATACAAATGTGCAAACACATTCAATCTGTACACATGTGAACACACACTGCTCATACACACATGAACAAATGTTCATCCAGCATTTCTAATCCATCAATGAAATCCTGGGACCAACATACTCACAGTTGTCATCACCATATGCCAGAATGACTTCTGTAGCCTCTTAATTCTTTGTTGGTTGATAGGGAGATTACAAGCAAGAAGAAATTTTAAAACTGTTAGGCATGTGCTAGGTGATATTGGTTACATAATGCACATCACAAATGAAAAAGACCCACTTTCACATAAACCTACTTAGGGTCTCCTAACTGCTACCAGACAGACCTTAATATGGGCATCCTTCAATGTCATTGCCAGCAGATCAGTTTCCTCCTTCAGAACTTGGGAAGCATCACTCCTGTATTTGCTTCAGATTGTACAAATGTGTTTGTGGAGTTTCTTGTCCGGAAGGATTCCACCTGTCCATTCTGTTCTCTTTACATAGCATCCCCAGTGATGGCTCATTTTATGAAACAAACTGCAAGACTCTCTGACCCCACACACTCCATAAACATCCTTACTGCCTGACAGTCATCCTAAAGCCTGTGTCCATCTCCACACATAAGCTTTATCCATCCTCCATGGCCTGTTAGCGAGTTTACCTCTCCCACAAAGCTTTCTGAAAATTCCCCAAACTAATTTTCCCCATCCTAATTCCTCTTGTGCTTACAGTTAAAGGACAATTCTACTGCAGGTCACTGAGCATGTTGTGAGTTATGCTATGTGTTTAAAGGTATTCCAAGAAGAGGCGTAAATGATTTAGTTTTACTATTTTCAGTTATCACACAAGATAATATTTCATTACATTTGGTTCTTATTTGTGCCCCCACCTTGTCTACTTCATTCCTCTTCCCCCCACCTCACCGTTCCCCTTACTCATCAAATGACCCCTTTCCTACTTCGATGGCACCTGAATTTTAGTACCCTGACTTTCCTCCTCCCCTTTGACTTCAGATTTCCCCCCACCCACTCCTATTTCCCTTTCTACTTCCATGACCTACTACACACTCTAGAGGTTTGTCAATCTTACTCATGTTTTCAACAGCCAGTTTTTGGTTTGATTGATTCTATGTATTGCTCTTTTGGGCTCCATTTCATTCATTTCTACTCTATTCTTCATTATTTCTTGTCATCTGCTCCTTTAGGGTCCAGCTTGTTCTTATTTTTCTAAGACCTTGGAGTAAATCATTGATTATTTGGAATCTCTCTGGAATTTTACAATACAAGAACCTGTAGCTACAAAGGTCCCTTTTATAATTAATAGCCTTATCTCTTAATGATTATTATAAATTGCGCTTACATTTTCAATTGATTCTAGATTTGTTTCTAAGTTTATGCCCTGATTTCTTCAATCACACAATGGTCATTCAAAAGTATACTGGTCACTATCCAAGTATTTGTATGGTTTCTATATTTCTATTGCTAATGATTTCAAGTTTTATTTCATTATGATTTGATAAGACACAAAATTATTTTGATTCTTTTTATATTTATTAAGACTTGCTTTAGGAGTTTGCTCTGAGCAGGAAGGGAGGAGCCTCAGGCCTATTTGGTGCCATTAAAATTGAGTGGCTGGAGATGAACATGCATATGTCCGATCAGAGCAGTTTGCTCTGAGTGGGCGGGAAGAAGCCATGGGCTGTTATGGTGAGCAAATATATGGTGAGGTATGGGTAGAAAAAGGCAGAGAGAGGTTCCTGTCCTATAGAAAGAGACAGATCTGAAGAGGCTAAGGCTGTGAAGAATGAGCTGATGTGGGAGGTCTGCTTGCCACCTGGGAACATGGTATCATCTAGTCCTGAGCTGCTGTCAAGGGCCATGTCTGGGTCCATGGTGCTACTGAAGCCATGGACTGTCCTGACATCCATGGCTCCTGCTACCACTGAGGGCCCTGAGGATGTCTGGGGTCGAGGCTACCACATGTGGCCATGCAGGTTTCTGAGGGTTATGCCACCAGCAAGGACTATCCTAATGTGAATGGCCTGGGCCGCTGCCTGGGACTCTGTGTTGATGTCCATGGCACCAGTTACCATCTGGAGTTATGTGGATGTTCAGGGTCTGGGCCCCCACATGGGGCAGTGTTGGGGCCCAAGGGCCACCCTGTATCCAGGGTGGTGCTGCTAAGTGTAGCCTGTGCTGCCATCTGGGGCCACAGTGGCATCTGGGCCCAAGCTGCTTCCAAAAACCATGTCTGGGTCCATAGTTCTAAAGAAGCTGGGGTATGTAATGATGTCCATGGCCCATATTACCACATGGATGCCCAGGTTATGGGTCACCACCTGTGGTCATGGGGCCATGATGACTTGGCTGGCCTGCATGGCCACCAGTGACTATGGTGTCAACTTGACCTGAGTTGCTGCGGGGGTGGGGGTTGAAGGGTGAGGAAGAGCATGTCTGAATCTGTGGCCCTACTGCAGCCAGGGTCTGCATCAATATCTGAAAGCTCGGTTACCACTGAAGGCAATGGATATGCCCAGGGCCCAGACCTCAGCACAAGAATAGCTGGCTCCATTCCTCATAGAAGAGCTGGTCCCCACACTTGGGAAAGCTTGTCCCATCCCTCACCGTGGGCCTGGGAGAGCTAGCTCCTGCTCCTCACCTGAGAAGACTGGTCCCAGCAGTCTGGACTGACCAATTCAGCTGCCACCCAGGCATACGTGCAGGGGTTGAAGTTGGCACACTCCAACATCTACTCCATCTATGACCTGCTAGAGTGTTTGAAAGGATGGATCCTGTGGAACCATACTATCAGAAAGGAATGTCAGTGGGGTCCAGTTTTGATGGTGTGCCAAAGCCAGAGGCCTTGAGCCTGACCAACAAGTCATTACACAATGAACATTTGCAAGCAATACTGTTTGGACAAAAGGGTATATTACATGATACTCAGCACCACCCAATGCCACTAAGATGAATGAATAGGTGATGGAGAGGTGAGAAAAAATGGAGGAGTGAAGTTTTTTTCCACTTTTAAAAGAATTATTGTTTATTTTTATTTTGTTGTTATCCTTTTTTAGCTTTCCTTTGGGGGAGACACTACAAGAGTAAAGAGCAGATATGAGGGGACATGGAGACAAGCAGGATTGGGGCACATGATGTGAAATTTCCAAAGAAGCACTAAAAAATTAAATTTACCAAGGTGAAAAAAAATCTAAGTATGCAGCCCCATAGTAAATGCTCTGTGTTGTTTTACCTTGAAGGTTCTAATAGAGATAGAATGAATAAATACATAGAACAGGAAAAAACAAACAAACAAACAAAAACATCTTGCTTTGGGGCCCAGAATGCAGTCAATTAAAGAGAAGGTTGTATGGGCTTTGAGGAGAATATGTCTTCCATATCTGATGGAATTTTCTGAAGATAACAGTTGAGCATATATTATCCATTGGCACCCAATGTGGGGCTCTCAAATTTCCATAAGGCTTAAAAGAGTTTAAAAGGGGTTTCTAAATGCTAAACGGTTCCTGCTTTATGTCTCACACAGGCTGCAAGATGCTATAGCATTCATTCAGTCTTGAGCACGCATGGTGGATTCCCGCCAAGTTACATAGTGGTTTCTACAAACTGTTCAACATGGTGCGTGGTGGATATAGCTTTTGCTAGTACAAAGAGAGAGGGAGAGGGAGTTGGGGCTACATGTTGCTGGATGGAGGCATAGACCCACTGCCTTCCAGAGCCTAGCGATGAGCATGGTTCCCTCAAAGCTGTTGGTAAATGTAGTTCTGCCATGTTGGGAAGCTGAGGTGGGCAGAGCCAGCAGCCAAAGATGCCATTTCAGTCCTAGTAATGCTGCAGTTTAAAGCAATAGATTCACAATAAGACAGATTCAGATGGAATAAGACTTTAAATGGTTTACAATGTCTATAAAAATGTATGTAGGCATAGAAGAGAGAAGAAAATGAATATAAAGTTATATAAAGAAATAGTTTTAAAAAATAAAATCTTTAAAGAGACAGTAAAGGTAATATAAAAAAAAATAAGCCACATAAAGATGGATATTACACAGAGACTCTGGATTATATTGTTTTTGGGATTTCAACTGCAGAGAGACATTTGATTGTAAAAGCTGCTGAGTTAAATCAATATGTATATTTTAAAGAGATCTTGATTTCAAAATCTATGTCTAAGGATATGTTGCTTTGGAAAAGAGGTTCTGTTTTTATTTCCACAGAAGATGAGAACCTGTGGATTGCATTCAGGCTAATATGGTTTGACCAGCCAAGACCCCCTGAAAGGTCCTTAGTGACACCATGGCCCAGATCATCCAATATCCAAAATCAATTTCAAGGCAACTGGCTCAGAGAATACAGCCTCACAGACTACTCTAGTCAGGACTTGACCATAATCCTAAAATTTTCTTTATGTTCCCATAAGATTACCAGTGCCCTCTATCAGCAGGAAGTAGCCTAGAAAACTATGCCCATATTCCCCAAAAATAGAGTATGGATATTTGTCTTTGTTTAGGTTACTGGTTACAAATTGTTATTGGTCATAGTCCATCTCTTTCTAAAAGAAAAAAGGGGAATATGATATAGAAATATAAGATAAATATTTTACATTGCTATAGATTTTAGTTTATTGATACAAATTTAAAGTTAATTTTGTTATGCTGTATGTATTTCTACTCTTGTTTAAGGTATTTTGTTTGTGCAACTCATTTAAAATTGTATATAGTTGAGAAATACTGATTATAGTTAACCATATATGATAATCAAACTTGTAGTCATGTTAAGTTTTCTAGGTATACATAGATATAATTCAGTTAGGTAGGTAATCTTTAAACACTTTAAAGACCTACAGAATATGGCATTTCAAATGTTTTAAAAACTTAGACTTTCTGGACAATGAGACATGTCTGTTCCTGGTAGCACCAATTATTTCAAGGAAGATGATGGGCACCAAAGACACTCCATATGGAATTTATCTTCTTCATGGCAAAAATTAGCCATTTGGGCAAGAAACTGTTCTTGCCTGGACTGCTTGACAAAATGTTGTATAAACTGGACATGCAGGACCCATAGGAAGGTGATCCCTGAACTTTGCAAGGTTAGATGGTCCTCCTCCTTTGCAGAGGAGACTGTCAGACATTCTACAGGACACAGGGAAAAATGACTGAGAGACTAGACCTATTGGCTAAAGATGAATGCCCCAACATTGCAGAGGAACTTTGGATGACTGTCCAGGAACACAGCTGTTTCTGTCATTCTAGATTTTTGAAAGTTGCTTATGATGCACTTCTTATTTACTTAGGTAATATTATATCCTTCTGGGGTCTTTGATGTAGTTAAAAACTAGATAGTTATAATTTTCCTTGGTTATGATAAAAGATAAATTAGATATAAAACTTTAGACTCACAAATATAGGATAGATAGAATATTTTCTTTAATTTGCCAAATACAATTAGACTAGATATTGTAATTGTAATTCTTGTTTGATAACTGTTTTTTATATGTAATTTTACCATGTTAAAGTTAAAATCTTCCTTTTAATTAAACAGAAAAGGGGAAATGTTGTGGGAAAATGCTTTTGTACACTGGTTTAATAAAACACTGATTGACCAGTAGCAAGACAGGAAGTATAGGCAGGATAAGCAGAAAAGGAAAATTCTGGAAAGAGGAAGGTTGAATCAGGAGATGCCAGCCTGCCATCCAGGGAGCAGCATATAATGGCACACAGGTAAAGCCACAGAAAATGTGGCAACATATAGATTAACAGAAATGGGCTGAGTTTAAGTATAAGAGCTAGTCAGTAGTAAGCCTGAGCTAATGGCTGAGCAGTTTTAATTACTATAAGCTTCTGTGTGGTTACTTGCGTCTGAGTCGCTGTGGACTCGGTGGGACACAGAAAAACTTGTGACTACAGTTCTTAGTTTGGCTTTCCAAGATGAAAGTGTGAACTGGACAAATGGGTCATTAGTTAAAAGGACTTGGTGCTGTTGCAGAGAACCTGAGTTCAGTTCCCAGTACCTATATCTGGCTACTCACGACTGCCTGCCAATCCAGCTCCAGAATTTCCAGCACCCTCTTCTGGTTATTGCCATTACCTGCCTTCACATGCTCACAGCCCCACACAGGCACACATACTGTAGTGGGTCGCTGTTCTAGCTATATCTTTATCTTTGAAGCACTGCTGCCCCTAGTGAGGTAACAGGTAACTGTTATAGCTGACTGTGACTTTGAAGTACATGCCCCTGAGGCAGGGCCACTCGGGGACCCTTAAGACCTGGGATGCACATACATGACTCTCTCTCTTCGCCTCCTGGTGGTATTAGATGCTAAGATCTTGGACCAGGCAAATCAGTATGGGACATAGCTCAGCTTTCCCAGACGCTATGATAAATCTCCCATGGTAGTGAGTCAACCCCCAAATAAATTCCTTTGCTCATTAAATAGAGTCTGTGGATTTCTCGCATTAACATACACCTAATTCAAACCAAGGGTGCCTAGCAAAGAAACTCAATGACACAAGGAAAAGTCAGAAACTTCCTGGTTTCTGCACCTACTCCAAGTTAAATAATCATATCTGAAGAAGTAGAGCTAGGTACAGAAGGGGAGAGAGCATGTGGTAAGAGCATGTGGTGTTTGTCTCAAATGTCCTTTGCTACTGTAAGCCACTAAATATAAATGACAAGCTGCAACACTGGATTCAGGTGTGCTCACTCAAAGAAATCACAGAAATTCTAACTCTCTTTGATGCTTTTTTTTTTCTATTTCTGTACTAATTGACTGAACACTCTGAGTGTACATAAGAGAGTCTGAAATGGAAGGGTTGTTTTCTCCCCTAGAACAAGTCTTAAGCTGTGTGGCTAATCTGGTGTGTTTTGAAAGGGTCTCAATTTCCTTCCCTTGATCTAAGGGGAGTTGTGTTTGATCTAACCCACCTAATCTTTCATTTCCAACCAGGTGTAAAAACATGCTTCTAAGAAACCCACACCTCTGGGATTAAGAGGAGCAAATAAGCAGAGGAAATTGGTTAAAAACAGATCTGAGTTTAGATTTTTAAATCTAAGTTGTGAGTTAGCCTGACAGTTCCTCCAAGCAACTCCATCTGAAGCTGCTCTTGTGACTTCTAATTTAGATGAGCCATTGTGGTGTCAGGGCTCTTCATCTCCTCCTAGTAACATCATTAGGATGTTTTAAGAAGTGTGAAAATTCCACTCTGTCCATTAAAGTTAATGTGCTAAATATTTGCCAAATCTTTGAGCTCCTGACATTGAAAAGACCACAAAAATGATCCAAGTTAAACTCTCTATTTCAGTTATCACCCAGGATGTTTCCATCAGCCTCAGTAAATATGCATCATCTTAACTAACTTTGAAAAACATTGTTGTGTAATACCTGTGTAGGAAAGGGGTACAGGAAGCAGAGCTTTTCCTCTCTGTGGGACAATCAATATAAATACAAAAAAATGAACAGATATTCTTAATTGTTTATTTTTAATTCAAGTATAATTACATCATTTCTCCCTTGTCTGACCCTCTAACCTCTCTTATGCCCCCACCCCACCCCTTTCAAATTCATGGCCTCTCTTTCTTTAATTATTATTGTTACACACACCCACAAATAAACACAGAAAAACAAACTTCTGACAATATTTTAGAAGAATTCCATTCCAGAATGTGGTGGTAGACAATGCAGAGGTTTCTATGGGAAGGAAACACAGGATGGGTTCCACATTCAACTGGGGTTTTCCACCATTCACATTACAGGGAAGTGCAGATCCAACAGAGAGGAAAAGTCTGCTGGGTGAAACAGAGACCAAACCAGACTTGGTGAAAAAAAAATGGAACTCAGAGGACAGTTGCAGAAGAGGAGAGGGCTGCACATAGTGTGGAAGGTGTCTGATTTCCCCTTGAACACTTCAGTGCATGCAAATAGCACGAGACAGCAAGGTCTTGGGTGAGAGCCAGTAAAAGCCAAGATGGCTGTTCTGGAGACCATGCATGCTAAGATTAGATTAGAACTCATGAAAGGAAAGCCAAAGAATAGCACCACTACAGCTCTGCTTAAGGGTAATCCTACAGGAACCCCAGGAAAGCCCCAGTGATACTTTGCTAGAATTAGGCTGATCCTCCAATAAATCAGCAAGCTCCCAAGACAATACATAACATTGTCTAAAAGAAGAAAAATAACACCTTAATATCCACCACATAATAGAGAAATAAAATATTCCATAAAATTTTTAAAATGATGGAAATGACTCTTAATTCAAGAAAAATAGTAAATGGAAGCACAATCTGTGATAATAGAAACCCAAAACAAGATAAACATTTTTAAAGAAAATATAGATATAATGAAAGACTAGGTGGGGGTATCTAGTGTTGTAAAATACAATATCTGAGGTGAAAACTTCAGTAGAAGCCATTAGAAAAATGGATGATCCAGAAGGAAATATATTCCTGGGAAACTGTTCAATACACAACATATAAAGTAAAGTGCACTGGGGTCAAGGGAAACATTGAGTCTGAGTTAGAGACATTGCCCATGAGGCAATATTGAGTAACAGAGAGCATTGACTGTGGGCAACAGAAGGACGCAAGCACATGCCAGGAGAGTCAAGGAAGCGTGGGATAGAGAGTGGAGGCAAAAGAAAACATCTGAGAAAATTATGGCTAAGAGTTCTCAAACTTTGAACAAAAGCATCGACTCAAAAATTAAAACATTTATCACATCAAAAGCAAAAGGAGAAAGATTGAATCATTTCTAATTATATCCTTTATATCTAATTTTTATCATTTCTAATCATTTATAATTAAGTTGATTAAAAACAAACCTAGAGCCGGGTGGTGGTGGCGCACGCCTTTAATCCCAGCACTCGGGAGGCAGAGGCAGGCAGATCTCCGTGAGTTCGAGGCCAGCCTGGGCTACCAAGTGAGTTCCAGGAAAGGCGCAAAGCTACACAGAGAAACCCTGTCTCGAAAAACAAAAACAAAACAAAAAAAAAAAAAAAAACTAGGACAAGAGAAAAATTTAAAAGAAACCAGAGCAAGCGCATCAAAAACTACGGAAGCTGGAAGATGTTGGAGTGGCAGGGCTCTGGAGAGGAATATCCTGCCATTGCATAATTTCATAGCCCAAGAAAGTGTCCTGAAAATGATGGCAAAATAAAGACATTTTAGATAAAGAACTAAAATACTCCATAAGCAGCAGGACTATATAACTAGGGTGCTTTTGAAAAAAACTTGTCAGCCAGCCTGTCAAATGATTGATACTTCAAAGAACTCAGCAAAGAAATGAGTGTCAAAGGGAGTAAATACGTTGAAAAATAACGAAGACTTCGTCATATGTTATTATCCTAGTTGGATTTCTGTTGCTGTGATAAACACCATGACCAAAAACAACTTGGGGAAGAAAGGGTTGATTCTGGCTTGTAAACCCCAGGTCACAATCCATTATTGAGGAAAATCAGGATAGGAACTCAAGGCAGGAACATAGAAGCAGGAAGTAAAGCAGATGCCATGAAGGAAGACTGCTTATTGGCTTGTTTTCTGTGGTTTGCTCAGCATAGTTTCTAATACCATCCAGGACCACCTGCCTAGGGGTGTCACCACTCACAGTGGGCTTAGCCAGCCCACATCAATTATTAATAAGGAAAATATCCCTACAGATTTTCACAGGTCAATCTGGTGAGTAAATACTACAGTTGGGGTTCCTTCTTCAGAGAACCCTCTAGGTTTGTCAAGTTGACACAAAAAGAAATTCCAACCAGCACAGACATCTCAATTTTATTGCAAGACAAGTATCATTTTGAATAAAAGATGGCTATGTAATGATTCATTTTTACTTCAGATAAAATTTAAAGATATGGAAGGATGGATTCTATAAGATTCTTCTACTGTCTATAAAGATACTTTACTTTAAGCCATACTCATTATTTATTAATACTTAAGCATAGTTTAATAAGTATGGTTTAAATTAAATACTTATTTAAATATGGTCTAATAATAAGTTCAATAAAAATGGTTCAATAATAAGTATGATAATCATAAGACCAAACACTTAAAGTACAAAGAAGTGTGCTGAAAAGTAAAATAAATAGACAGAAAATAATACATATTCCATTGGTACGCAGAGCAGAAAAGGAGGACAATCAAACATAACTACCAAGGATATAAATAGGAAAAGTTGCAAGACACTGCACTAAAAATCACATCAAGAATTATAGAACGAAAACTGAGTAAGCTGATTAAAGGGCAGAGGTTGTTAGATTACATAAACAGGCAAGACCTGGCCTTGGAGAGGTAATTCAGGGTTATGAATATTTGCTGCTCTGCCAGAGGACCTGAGTTCAGTTATCAGCATCAACTTACCTGTAACTCCAGGGGATATTACAATCTCTTCTGACCTCCATGAGTATCTACACTAACGTGCAAGTGTGCACGCATCTCCCTACACCAATGCAAAATCATAATTAAAAATTAAATTGTTTTTTAAAGATACACCTATATTAAGACACAGTTGAAAATAACAAAGAGAAAAAATTATGTGTATTTGAAGGAGAAACTCATAAAAAAGAAAAAAACCCACTATGAGCTGTTTTGTGCTTATAACCAATCCTACATAAACTCTTTCAGGAATCAGAGGAAATGTTTCCCAGTGCATTTTATGAGTCCAATGTTACCATAATACTAAATCCAGCAAAAACATAAAAAGAAAACTATGGGGAAATCCTCGTCATTCATAAATCATAAAAATCCTTAACAAAACGTTAGCAAGTGAAATTCAGCTATATATAAAAATAATAATGCACTGTGGCCAAGTAGAGGCTTACCTGGAATGCAATATTGGTTTTCTACTTGGAAATTGATCAGTGTGACACGTGATAATGGAATAAATGCCAAAGAAAAGCATGAAAGAAAAAGAAACACATGGCTCTTTTAACAGTTGAAGAAAGTGATTTAACAGGATCCGGCCCCCATTCATGATGAACTGGGCCCCGTAAAGCAGAAGGAAAAAATTCCCCAGCCTGCTGTAGGTGTTTATAAAAACCTGGAGTCAAGCACAGGGGAGCTTCAAGGAGTGAAGTCTTCTGCTACTGTAATGTGTCTTTGTTGCATACACTTGTCAGAATCCTTGGGTCTGTACAATCTGAAGACTGAACTATATCATAGATTAGAGATTTGGGTAATAAAGGTAAGATATACTTGAATATTTGGGTACACTTATAATTTGTACATTGAGCTATAATCCCCATTGTGATGATGCTTGCAAGTCCTGGGGCTTTAGCAGGTGAGCAGGCCTTGATAGCAGAGTAATCCCATCCTCAGAGAGACCAAGGCCTTTATGAAGAAGCCTGTGGAGGCTACTGAGCCCTTTCCTGCTCATGAGCAGTCTTAGGAAGAAGGGCCATCTCTTAGCCAGGAAATGGGACTTCACCAGAAAACCATAATAACAAAGACATCTTGGCATTCAATGTTCAGAATTCAAAGAAATAAATTCCTAGTACTGATAAACAACATATAGTCTCTTACAGCAGTCAAAATTTAATAAGAAAGATATATTAATTTTTTTTTTAATTCTCACAAGCATGTTACATTAATACCAGATAATAACAATAGGAAATATCATGTTATAGTTTAGATCTGGAAGTTGCTCAAAGGTCTTTGTTCTAAAGGCCTCATTATCAGCCTGACATTATGGGAAGACCTTGAGGTGGGTCTAGTGGGGGACTTTAAGTCACTGGGGTATGTCTTTGATGGGAACTATGAGGTCTCTATCTTATCTCTTCCCCTTTTTATGCTTCTTGACTATGAGGTGGACAGTTTGCTCAACCTGTGCTCCCATCCATGATTTCTCACTAATAGCTCCAAAGTCAGAGAACTAATGTTGAATTGACACCTCCAGAACTGTGAGCTGAAATAAACTTCTTTTCTTAAGTTGCTTTTCTTAGGCAGTTTGTTATAGTAACAGCAAGCTCGCTATCACAGTAGGGCAAACAGCACATAGAACCCTCCAGACTTTAATGTTTAATTTCCCTTTAACTTAAAACTGCCCTAAAATCATCTACATTTTTATATTCCTACAGAAAATGTAAGCTGCCATAGTGAAAAATTGAATGTGTCTTGCTAGAAATGGAAAGCAATTCAAGGCTGTTACATCATTTCAATGGCATGCTTTAAATAATTGTTATGTATTCACTGACAACTTAAAAAATGTGGCAATGCATTTTGATCAGAATCGCCCTTCCTTCCCTTCTCTAACCCTCTTTCCCACTCCCTCTGGAGCCTGTTTTCCTCCTTGCATGTCTCCCTCCCACTTTTGTGTCTTTTAAAAATAGTCCACTGTATTAAATTAGGGTTGCTTGGATGTGCATGGGTATGGAGTTTATTATTTGATTGTGGGTAACTTACCAGTAGGCTACACCTCTGAAGAAAATCCATCATGATTTAGTATAAACTCTGGCTAGCAAAACTAAGCTGAATAAATAACTATTTCAATAAAGGTCATGGCCAAAGAATTACTTCTGGTTTTGTTTGCAGGTTGTGTGCTTGGGTGCATACAAATCTTAAGGAGTGGACAATAAAAATCTTAAATCCAGTAAGGAAATTTAGTAAGGTTATGGGAAACAAGGTTAATATAAAAAATTATAGGGGTTAGGGAGGTGGCTGTTAGTATTAAGTACTTGTCATGAAAGCATGAGAAGTTTGGTTCCCACACACATATGCAAAATGCAAACACAACAAAATCCATCTTAATTCCAGTCACGGGGATGTAAAGACAAGGATATCATGGGGCATGCTGGCAACCATTCTAGCCAAAGTGGTTAGGACCAAATTCAGTGAAATACTGCCTTAAAATATGAGTTACAGCTGAAAATCGAGGATGACAGCCAATGTCAACATTTAGTTTCCACATACACATACATATCTACACACACACACACACACACACACACACACACACACACACACACACACACAACACTATTCTTTTTTCCTTAATGTATTCAAAAACACCATAAATATCCAATAGTCAGCACTTAGTACATATCTGGTTCAGAGTGAACATTTATGAATGAACATTTTAAAGATATGTCTTTATCTCTCTCTCTCTCTCTCTCTCTCTCTCTCTCTCTCTCTCTCTGTGTGTGTGTGTGTGTGTGTGTGTGTGTGTGTGTGTGTACATGCACATGTGTGTAAGTACCTGTCTGGAACCAGAAGAGGGCATCATATCCCCTAGAGCTAGAGTCACAGGCCATTTCAAGCCATCTGGCATGGGTGCCAGGAAGTGAACTTGGGTCCTCTATAAGGCTTCAAACGTTTGTGACCACCAAGCCCTATTTCCACCCCCCTGTGACTATTTTTAGTCCATGCACAAGAAGCTACTAATAGTACACACCTCTGCAGGTCAGCCTGTAAAGAGTGGCTGCTTGCTAGCCACTATATGCCTTTCCTTCCAGTCCTGAGTACATTCCACACACATTTGATAGCTGCACACACACACAGACAAACAAACATACACATAATTAAAAATAATAAAAAGTTGAAATCTGGAAGCAAATGAAAATTAAAATATAGCAGCCACTGCATGGTCATTAGGAAGAATTCCAAAGCAGTGGACAAAACCAGAGTGCTGCTTCAAGCATCAACATAGAGGAGCATGAAAATGTCTGTGGAAGACATCAGAAATGAGATGTCTGCTGAGTCATATTTTCCTAAGTAGCTTTTTATGTAGCTGCAGAAATAAGATTGGGTCCAAGTGGAGCTAAAGCAGACAACATTTTTGATGAAAATGTAAGGAAAGCGAGAACTCGCCTCTGTTGAACAGCTCCGAGACATGCCTGTACACCCACCGTCGGCCAAAAGTCAGCAGTAGCTGGCAGATGAAAGCCAAGACCAGAAAAGCCTGCACAGTACGACCCTGTTCCTGGGATTGAGGGATTTCTTTCATTATCAAAATCTTTAATCCCCTTGCCAAAAAGTTGTCGGTTTGTATAATTACAAAAGCCAAGAGAACAAGGGCTATAGGAAAGCAGAAAACTTACATCTGCTGTTTTTTCTCCAGACTTTGAATCTACTTTGGGCAGTAAGTGAGGTCAGTGGATCTATTTCTATCTACACTTTTATTAATAGGAACTCAGCATCGCCTTCCCTCTTTAAGTACATGTTTAGTAAATGTTTTACAATGTGTTTGGAAATGATACCAATCGATTGGCCTGGAGATACCCATGTGTCACAGTCCAGCCTTAGCTATGTCTATGCAGCATTTCTTTTTAACACCCCCACCTCTTTTACCATACATAGATTCATAATGAAAAGGGGGAAGGGCAAGACCTCCCTAACAGTTAGGATTGTCCTAGGAAAGACATAAATGCAACCTTCTATCTCAAACCACATTTTTCCCACAGTTTTCCGAGACATGATCTTTTTCTTTAGCCCAAGCTCACTGCAAAATCACTATGTAGCTCAGGCTGGCCTTTGAACTCACGTCAGTCCTTCCAAGTGCTGAGATTTTAAACCTGAACCACCACATTTAGTTTAAAACACGTTTTGAAAGAGAGAGTTTGCTTAGGGATGGTACGTGGTTGACTGCTAAGATAATAGGGATGAAAGTGAGTTTTAGCAATTCAGACACGAGAGGAAACAGCAGCCTAAATGGAAGGGCTCTTGTTCAACAGGCACCTAGGTCTTGAGCTGGAAATACAAGCCAGAGAACTGGAGGTTTTCATGAAAGACACAGCACAGCATCACATATGTGTACAACACACATGCCCACACTCACCTACATCCTCCACACAGCACACATGTCCTCAACTCTTCTAGCTACTTAACCAATTCAGTTTTCTATAAGGACTTCTTGAAGATAAACAACCTCTTGTGAAAAACAGAATTACAAAAATAGGCCCAGTGGAGGCAAATTTATGTCCCTTGGATTCCCCCACTGGCAAGGCTTCCTTTCAAACATTAACACCGCACAAAAATTACCAAATAGTTCCCATTCCTGTTGGGACAAAATAAGAATGTTGTGCATTTGGCACCTGCTTGAAATGGAGGGTTCTGGTAGCTCTCTTTGGAGAGAGATTTCTCTGATTAACAAGACCCTGGCTTGTTTCAGATCTGTGATACCATCTCCAGTATTAAGAATAAAAACCACAGCATCCCAGGCTAGGCAAGGGTGAGATGTTTCTGTTATATCTTGGCACTAAAGTAGCAAGTATCATGACCTGTGTCTCTCTCCATGCTTGCTGATGGAGAATTATCACTGGAAACCTTAGCATATGGAGAAGGCTTTTTGTGGGTAAAGTGAAGTTTTTTTTTTTTTTTTTGAAAATTGGACATCTTATTTCTGAGGTATATATATAGGAGTAGAGTAATTTTCCACAAAGTTTATTATAGGAACAAACCCTTAGCTTGCTTTTGAACCAACAAATCCTACTTCTTGTGTGTGTGGTATATACATTTATGCATGGGTGTCAGGGCATGATCGCCTGTGTAGACACACGTGAAGGCCAGAAGTTTATGCCAGGATATTTTTCTCTAATTGCTTTTCCACTGTATTATTATTTGAGTCAAGGTCTTTCACTGAATCTGAAGCTGTTTGATCAGTGAGTCCCCGGGATCCTCTCTGGCTGGGATACAGGTACAGGCCACCAAACTTGGAATTTTATGCGGGTGCTGGACACCCACACTCGGGTCCTCATGCATGCATGGCCAAGCACTGTATATGCTGCAGCCCTCATACTGCTTTATAAATCTGCTTTGGAAACTCAACTTGAAAAGACAAATTTGAGGGGCTAGAAAGAAAGCTTAGCTGTTAAAAGCAGTGGCTGCTCTTGCAGAAGACCCAGGTTTGAGTCCCAGCACTCACATGACAGCTCACAACAGTCTTTAACTCCAACCCCAAGAGATCCAATGCCTTCTTCTGGCTTCCTTAGGCACTAGTCATGCTCATGGTACATAAACATGTATACAGGCAAAACACTCATATACATAAAAAATACAAATTTAAAAAACACAACAGTGTTATGCTAATTTATAAAAATTCATCAGAAATAATTTTAACCCTAATGGTTATTTTCAGTAACATGGAAGAGAGAAAATATGTCAAAAGGTATTCTGATTATTTTGTAATAATTAAGAATAAATGAAACAAAATGCTGCAAGATTTGTGTTAGCCATGCAAATAGATTTATATACGTTCACTAGTGAAATGAAGTATGAAAAATTAGGAAATATTTTGTAGACATTTTACCACATTTGAACACAATTTATAAAAATAGATATTTCTCCTTGAAATGTATCTGAATTTCTGTAAGCCCCCTTCTTGCAGATGTCCCAGGCTTTTGATGATCACAAATTAAATAATAATGAAATTAAGAGTTATACAAAATAGATAAGAAGCAGTTCAAATATCCTAGATTTAGAATAAAATCTTAAATTTTCCATTAAAGAGAGACCTCAAATTTGCTGTTATCTACACAGCAGTTTATAAAAGAATTAAATTCCAAAGAAGTTTAACATGTTTTGTAAGTACAAGAAATAAAAACATGTTCCTAAAGTTTCCTATGAAGGATAGAACTCTGTAATCAGTGTTAAGAATCAATCATAGAAGAAAAATAATACTGAGGGTACAATCATTATTATGAGATGCCTGCATACATTTATTTGGAGGAATTCTTATGACCATGAAAACTTCTAAAGCAAACTAAAAAGAAAATACTCTATAAAATGTGCATATTTACATACATATTATAATAATATAAATCACTATAGAAAAGGAATTTGAAAGAAATACTTTCGTTTAGTTAGGACATAAAAGTTCAGCCTGGGAGGAGGGGACTGGACCTGCCTGGACTGAATCTACCAGGTTGAACTCAATCCTTGGGGGAGTCTTTGCCCTGGAGGAGATGGGAATGGGGGTGTGGGCTGGGGGGAAGGTGGGGAGGGTTGGGAGGGGGGAGAACAAGGGAATCCATGGCTGATATGTAAAATTAAATTTAATAAATAAATTTAAAAAATGAAAAAAAGAAATAAAAAAAGTTATAAGATAGTCATTATTACCCAAACAACAAAAATAGTCCAAATAAAGTGTAAAATTGTGGCTTTGAAAACAATCTTCAGAGTGCCAACACTACAATAAATCTAAATACACTGCATTCTAGAAAGTTGTCTCGCAAGGTGTCCCTAGGAGACAAGGGACCTGAGTCTGCCTCAGCCCTAGAGAACTGTCAAGGACAAACTAAGAGGTGTAACTCACTGGCTAACCACACCACCAAGAAGACATCACCCAATCTCTTTATGATCTTCTGATACAAGAGTAAAACTGATGGAACAGATGAGAACCACAAGGAGCCTTAACAGGGGGCTTCTGCTCACATCGGCTAAGCTTCCACTAAAGCCACGGAGTCCACTTAGCACTGCCAGTGTGTACATGGATGCAGGACTAGCTGCTGAATCTTGGGTAGCATCTCAGAGGCTACATTCCTGAACCCAACTCTTCCTTATTCAGCAGCCATCCATTTCCAATAGCTCCTCAGATAGGTAAAAGTCATACTTCATGAACCTCTCTCCCACCCACAGGGCTGGCTTGATGTTATACAGGCCTTGTGTGTATGTAGTCATACATAGCCCCTGTGAGTTCATGTGTGAAAAATCCCTGTCATGTCCAGCAAATACTGTTTCCCTATAGACAGCCACTGCCTCTGACTCTTTCCAGCCCCTCTTCTACAATGATCCCTGAGCCTTTGTCGGGGGAGTGTGATATAGATTTCTCATTCAGAGCTGAGCTTTTCACGGTCTTGTATTCTCTACATATTGGTTCTGGGTTCATTTTCATCTAGTGAAGTGGGGGGTGGGGAGGAGAAGAAGAAAGAGGAAAAGAAGAAGGAAGAGGAAAAAAAGGGTGAGAGATGCAATACCTACAAGTATGAAGATAAGAACTTAGGGTACAGTTTATTTTTATGTCCCAAACACATTATGTGTATGTGTGGAATTAACACACAATAAAAAAATGAAAAAAATGCAAAGGCTAGGCTTGGAGTCAGTGGAAGATGATGACTAATTATTACAAATTACTCCCTTTTTTTGCTAGTGAGTAGTGTTCTATCATATGGCTATAGCACCATCCATTTATTCATTCAGTGATGGTAGAGCATTACTCTTCCCCAACACTTGGAGAAATTGTATATAATTTTCTAAAACTTCTATAAACAATCACATGTGTTTTTATTTACCTTGTATAAAAACCTAGGAGTGCAATTAATGAAATATATGGTAATTGTATGTTTAATTTTATATGAAATTACTGGCCTGTTTTCAGAGGGTCTGTAGGCACTTTTCATTCTTCCCTACAGAGAATGAGTTCCAGATGTTCTTCCATCCTTCTAGGTATCTTCACTTACAGAAGTCTTCTGATGTGCAGCATACAATTTCCTTCCTTTTGAAAATCCAACCTGGCAATCTCTGCCTCTTCATGTGGTTCTTAATCCAGTCATATTTAATGTGATTGTTGAGGAGGATGGGTTTAATCTTCTACCTGTGTGTCAGCTTTTGTCTTTTTTGGAGTTAATTGAATAGTTTCAAGACTCTATTGCTGCCATCATTGTCTTTTTAGGTATAATGTTTTTATTGTTTTTTGAGAAGCTGGAATCAATATCTCCAACTTATATCACTCTGCTGCACACTAAACAGCTTCATGCATGACTTAAGAGGCTTCTCAAAGTATTCCAATCTTAAGACTTTTAATTATTACTGTTTTTTAAAGTTGTGTGAGCATGTGTGCATGAGTGTCTTTGCACATGTGAGTGCAGGTGCCCATACAGTCCAGAACAGGGAATTATAACCCCTATTATAACCCCTGGAGCTGGTTGTGAGCTGCCCACATGGGTGCTGGGAATCGAGCTCAGGTCCTCTCTGAGAGCAGCAGATGGTCTTAACTACGGAACCATCTCCCCAGCCCCTAAAAGTATTCAATGTCTCTCTCACTGCTTTCTGGTGTCATCCCTGTCCTTCTCTCCAATTCAGCAGGTTAATCTTTGTCTTGTTGTATTTCCTCCAGTCCCAGAATATTCCCTGGAGATGGTTCAATGGCAGTTTAGCAAGATTTCAATCTTATGTATTGACTTGAGTTTACTCTATGACTAAATTTTTGTTGGGTTAACATTGTCCCCTCTATTTTCGTTACTGCTACATTAGAGTTTCCCTAAGTCAAACAGGACCAAAGTAAGTGGTGTCAAGTTTCTTCCCCTTGAAACACAGAAGAGCCATTCTAATAATCTCAAAATGGCAACTCCGTGATATCAGCTGAAATTTTAAGTTCTGTTATTTGCAATATTATATATATATATATATATATATATATATATATATATATAAAATTACTTGTTGAACACTTAAAATTTTTAGTTATACTTCCATTATTACTGAAAATGTGATTCAAAAATTATTTATTGAGTGACTGCCAGGCACTTCATGTACAGCTTTATAATTTTTATCTTTCTTAATTATTTCAAAACAACAGATACTTTCATGTTCTGCATTTTGAAAGGGCTAATTTCACAGCACATACATATTAAAATTGTAAATAGTGAATTCATTTCAGTGATAGACTTTCACTAACTATTTAGTCTCAAATTAAAAAAATGAAAGAACGGTTTTCAGAGTTTTTGACTTCCAAACAATATTAAAAATAAGGGCATATCTCTTATGAAAACATAAATATCTGCATAATGAAATGGAAAACAAGCGTCTCATGGTAACTGAATTTGAAACAAACCCAAATTACCAATCTGATCGAATGTATACTGTTCCATTATAATACGGTATTCATTTTGTTGCTCACTTTCAAAATTAAACTCAAACTATTTCTTTTTCCCTCATGAAAATATTCATGCTAATTATTAAATATAATACTAAGTTTTATACTCTAGCTCCCTAGAATTACCCGTTTTTGAAAGGGAAATATTGTGAGACAAAATAAGAGTCAGGCAAGTATAATGGTATGGAGTAAAATTTCCGTGAAAATATTTTCATGGGTACTGAAGGAAATAGTCTGTGCCAGCTCTTCTTCATGTTCCCTGGGATGTGGTTTAAAGAGTTTGGGAATTCTAGAACACTTCAGCTGCCCTTCCCTTGTCCCAGTGCAAACCTAATTACTCTAACTTAATTCTCAATGTTTTGGTGCAGATCTACTACCAAAAGTCATTCTTGACCTTTTTTACATGAATGTGTATTAATTATACAAATCAAAGTGTTTTATTGTGGGATTTCCATACATGCATATAAAATACTTTGAAGATAAATAAAAATATTTTACAGTAATATTTTAAAAGTAATTCCTGGAAAAATATTAATGTTTTTTAAAAGTTTCTATTTTTAAGGTAAGCTCTCCTTAGTCACATGGAGTTTGTTTTCAAAAATCATGGATTCATTAAACACTAGAGGTTGTTTCAAAGGGCCACAGAATTTGATAAATGAACCCTCAAGAATTAGGTCCATAATTGTTTTAAAGGAAACACAAAGTAATTAAAAAAAGAAGTGAAACTGTGGCTGTGGACATTTATATCTTCCATACTGAAAATAGAACAACTGGAAAGACTTGAGAATGCACGTTCTTGCCAAAAAGTTAGGATCGGACGTACGCAAACACCACACCACAGCTGAGAATGATGGGATCATTTGTTATCTCCAGACATGTGTCTCTGTCCGGGATCAAGCTCGATTCCAGGGCTACTAGTAAGTTAAAATGTGGTTCCGAAATGGTTTCCAGGCTGGTCATGCACAATGATTTCTCTAACACATCAAACGTGTGAGTCGGTTTTACAATGGTTTTTATTGATGCCATTCCCAAGACTCACTGCAAGGTTTGGGTCACTCTTCAGTCACTGCAGAGTGAGCTCTTCTGAAGTACTTTTCTGAGGTGGATTAACTTTTCCAAGCTACCCGAATCCATTTTCAAATGCAGCCTACTGACAGGGTAAAGTAAGTAGAAGAAAATGCCTCAGTCTCAGAGAAATTAGAATCTAAGAGACAAAAGCTATGTATAAAATCTACCACCTCTCAAGGCTAGGAAGAAGTTCTAGACAATTAATCATTATTCTTAGAGTCTGTGGACATCTAAAGAATTAGAAATAAAAATACCATTCTGATTCCAGAATGTAATAGTAATAAAATATACTTGTATATTGTATAATATATAGTAATATGATACAGTACTAAATAATAAATAATAAAATATATGACTAAATAATTAATAAAATACATAATTGTTGCAAGTCTTTCTTTGTCTTGCCAGCCAGATCCCAAATCATGACAAGGAGACTTCTTATTATGAAAACTCGGCCAATAGCTTAGGCTTGTTTTTAGCTAGCTCTTATAACTTAACCCATTTCTATTCATCTATGTGCTGTCCCGAGGCTCATTTACCTCATCATACTGTCCATCCTGCTTTCCTGTGTCTCTCAGTGTCTCTGCACTTCTTCCCAATGTCCTCTGTGCCTAGAAATCCTGCCTAGCTATTGACCATTCAGCTTTTTATTAAACCAATCCAAGTGACTCATCTTCACAGTATACACAAAGATTACTCCACAACATATAATATATATTGTATTAGCTTCCAAAGTTACTTCAGTATTCCACAGTGCCTCACAATCAACATTGCAACAAGTTGCCATTGTGTTTCCTAATCAGCAGGGACCTTTTGAAAGCCACTCAGGAGAAGTCCAAACAGAAAAGTGGAGCAGATTCTATGGGACTGCACTTCATGGGGTTCCTGGGCCAGGGCTTTTCCTAATGACCCCCAGGAGAAGGAGTTAGTGTTATTATTCCTTATCCTCTAATCTCAACTCTGTGCCCCAGCGTCCCGTGGCTTTAGAAAGAAGCATGTATTGGAAGGGTTCCTGTGCTTTCTAACCCTTATTCCATTCAGATGATGCCTGTGGCTCTCTCCCTTTGTTCTACAACTAAAGCCTTTGTCCTGCTTTTGCACTATCCTTGTTGATCCCTGAGAAGTGTGGGGGGGCATCAATCTAAGAGAAGATCTAGGGCACTGTAGCTGTCATTTCCAGGCCTCAGTGGAAGAGGAACTTCCTGTGATCCCATGGAAAAGACAGACACATAAACATAGGGAGGAACCAGTCACCCAGGTTGACCCAGAAAGCCTGTCCCAGTGCCAGGACCTCACCCAGGCTGACCTGGAGAGTTTTTGCTAACACCAGAACCTCACACTTGACCATGCATAGAAGCCCGAGCTTCACACTTAGAAACTGTGCAAGGGAGAGGATTGATGTAACCTGCATCATGAATGGAAAGAGTTGCTATGGATACCAAGTGCGGTACTAATCTCGGTGACATCCTGAGAAGATGACAGGCTATCTGTAATTATAGAGGAAGTGCCCTGAGGAGTGCTTAGGAGAATGCTCTCCCATTAAAACCGCCACCATCTTCAAATGTCCTGTAATTCAGTCACAAAGGAGACATTATTAAACTATTGGAAAATCTCCTTTGGTGTTAGTTCCTTTGGAAGGAGTGTGTTTTTCCTGTTTCATAATGCCAACTGACATGGCTAGGTTGTCATTTAATTACCATGATTTTTAAAGTGACGACACTAGTCAACATCACTACCCTGGCCTTTGAGGACTGTTATCCACAGTGTTTCCTTACAAAAATGTCATTAGGAAATCAAATGCTGTGCCTGTGACATGTTGCCACCGTGCTGAAGTAGTGCAACATTCCCTGAAAGACAGAACTTTTAAATATGTTTGTTAATTCTCTGAGAATTTCATACATTGAACTTTGGTCCTGTTCAAGCTCCCTCCCTTCATTTCCCTCAGATTCGTCAGCCCTTCCATACACAACCAACTCCATGTCCTTAGGCATGGATTTCAGTCTTCTTTCCCTCCCTCCGGCTCCTCTAAGATCCACCCATCTCCCTGCCCACCCAACTTTATATATATATATTTCTCCCCCCACTTAGAAAACCACAACTAGAAATGAAAATCAAAATAAACAAAAAACAAATGAACAAAAAGCCAACAAGGCAAAAAATGCCCACACAAAACAAAATGAAACAACCCCCCACCCCCCACCCACCCCCCAAAAAAACAACAATCCAGTAGTTCATTATGTGCTGACCAGCTACTCCTAGGCGTAGGGCCTGCTCCTAAGTGTGGGTGATATACCAGTGATACTCGATTGGAAAAAAAACAACAACTGATTTTTCCTTTGCCAGCACTTTGCCAGCAGGTATCAATTGCAAGTAGCTCCTTAGTTGGGGAGGGACCCCTTGTCTACTTCCCCATCTCAGTTATTGGACTCTGTCTGGCTTAAACTTGTGCATGCCCTGTACATGCTGTCACAGTCCCTGGGAATTCATTTGTGCATCAGTTGTGCTGCGTCTGGAAGACACTGTTTATTTGGGATCATCTACCACCCCTGAGCTTTATAATCTTTCTGCCTCCTCTTCTGCATAGATCTGTGAGACCTGAGTGGAGGTTTTTTATGAAAATATCCCATTTAGGACTGAGTGCTACAAAGTCTCTTTGCATACTTTTTCTAACGAAGAAATTTTTTTAATTCATTTTATACACCAATCAAAGGTCCCCCTATTCCTCCAAGACACCCCCATTAGATACTAAAAAGGCCTTTGATAAAATCAACACCCCTTCATGATAAAGGTCTTGGAGAGATCAGGAATACAAGGAACTTACCTAAACATAACAAAGGCAACTTTCAGCAAGCCGACAGCCAGCATCAAATTAAATGGGGAGAAACTCAAAGCAATTCCACTAAAATCAGGAACAAGACAAGGCTGTCTGTTCTCCCCATATTTATTCAATATAGTACTTGAAGTTCTAGCTAGAGCAATAAGACAACAAAAGGAGATCAAGAGAATACAAATTGGAAAGGAAGAAGTCAACTTTCATTATTTGCAGATGATATGATAGTATACATAAGTGACCCCAAAATTCTACCAGGGAGCTCCTACAGATAAAACACCTTCAGTAATGTGGCAGGATACAAGATCAACTCTGCGCACTTTTTAAACCCTCCAAGTCCAATTTATGCTGACATCCACTAGAGGGCGCTCCACCTACCAGGGGCTGCACCCTTAAAGAAAACTAACTCTCCCAGCAGCTCAGGTAGGTAGGGGTGGGACTTCGTGTCCACCTCCCCAGAAACCATATTTATTTAATCAATCAGCATTTGGCTTAGAGTTCAAATAAATGAAAAATAATCATAAGAAGAAATGTTTAGGTCTGAGTTGAAAATATCATGAAGAGCACAGAACTGGTCTCATAGAAGAGCACACAGAACATCGAGAAACAATTCTGCAAAAATTATCCCATAGCAATAACAGGAAATGTCGAAGAACATGTCTTTCCCATGAGAGTATGCTTTTTTTTTTTTTATCAAAAATGCTTTTGATGAAATTGATTTGTGAGACAAATGCTAAGAAGTCAATCACAAGAAATGATAAATAGTGCAAAAGATCTTCATTCTCTCTGCTTATTGTAGAAAAGATGTGTAATCTTGTAGTTGGCAAAAAAAAAAAATACAGGTCTAGAGAAATAGCTCAGCAGTTAAGAGCACCTGTAGCTCTTGCAGAGGATCTGGATTTGATTGCCAGCTCCCCCATGGTGGCTCACAACCATCCAGAATCCCAGCTCTAGATGATTCAATAAGCACACATGTGGAGCACATACATGCATGTAGGCAAAATATTCATAGACATAAAGTAAAACAAATACCTTTAAAAGTTCAAATAAAAACAAAAAATACATGCATCACATATATGCAATAAAAAAAGAATACATACCATATACATGATACACTCTAAGAAAATTACTAAAAGCATTTTTCTTTTTGTTTTGAGATAGTGTTTTATATATCTCAGGCTGACCTCAAACTCATTATATAGCTAAAGATGTGGATGGCTTTGAACTCCTGACCCTCCGGCCTCAACCCCCCCTCAGTGCTAAGATCACAATCCTGCACCACTTCACACAGCTCTAGTAGAGTGTTCTTGGTTCTCATTTTTAATACAGCCAATCTGAACAATATATGATACACATGGATAAAATTGAATTATAAGTGAAGTGTGTTTATAAAATTTATTTTGTGGATATTCTTACACTTCTTTACCAAACGTTTTTATGACCTCAATACACAAATATATTTTCCTTTTCTAAGTCTGATTTGAAATTAGCCATCCTCGTCACCTTTTGGAACTATCAGAGACAGAAGAAAAGCAAGTGTCCACGTGTTGGTTTGTTACAAATGTTGCTAAATGGCTGCTGCTCTGTGTTATTCCATGTTGACACTGACTGTCCTCTGAGCCAAGTGACTGCCATTTGGGGGCATTCAGAGTGCCTCTCTGCAGAAGATCATCCCAGCCAGCTGGACTTGTTGACAGTTTACCTTACCCCTCCACCTCAGCCTGAGCATCCAAGGCTCCCTGATAACTGGCAACTCTGCTCATGGCCTGAAGGAGGGGTTAGAGCATATTACATAGACTGGGGAAGAAGACTAGGGGGCACCTTCATCTCTGTGGCTACTGCCCAATAAACTCAGTTGTTCCCTAGTAGGAACTTTAGCGGACTCCTGCTTCAGTTTGTCATTGGAACCTTAGGAGAAGGGGTAGATGTTGCTTATGTCTCTCCCTGGGAAAGAATTCTAGCAACATTCCACTAGCAACATCTCCAAGGGCAGGAGTTTGAGAAGAATTTTTTTTCCCAGTAAAATAAGAAAGTGAAGTTACTTTGTAAATAAAGAGAAAATATATCCAACTCAGAACATGCACATCCATTGAAGAGAATATGGTAAGGAATGTGAGCACATATGTGCACTCGGCCTGGAACAAGCCAAGAGAGCATTCCAGGAACTCTGATTCCTGGATCCACATAGTTTTATGCCATGGGGATTGGGAGGGGTTGAACTGCCTACATTCTGCTCCCAGCTCTGTGATTTGCAGCTCTGTTAACCAGTAGAAAAATCTTTATATTTTTAAGTCTTGTTTTTATTTATTTTTTAATAAAATAAAAACATCTAACTCTGAAGATTATGGAGATAATTAAATGATACTAAATATAATTTTGTAAATTAGAAGAACTAGAAGGATGGTAGGGAGGTACTGGTGGTAAGGGTATTAACAGTGACTGTGTGTCTAGGTCACTGAGCCAAAAGGTTTCATTTCTGCCATAGGAAATGACTTCCCTTCTCCTCAAGTTCTAATCTATGGCATGTGATTAAGTTATTGATTTTTTTCTTAAGTCGCAAAAATAAACCAGATATAGGATTATAGAGAAGATATCAAAATGCAAAATGCCTTAAGGGTAATCATTATTCAATCTTACAGGAAACCCAAGTATTGTTTTTAGAAAGTAAAGCTCATAAACTGCACTTTATTAGTTGACATTCACTGCCATAAAGTGTTAATTAAGTACTATAAACTGGGCTTCATTGATAGACATTGTCTTTATATACTAAAGTGTTAATATAATAGTTAATTTTTTATTAAGGTGCTGAATGAAATTTAAATATTCCACTTGGTCAAGTCAGTGGAGTCTGATGGAAGCTGATATTAAAAGGGAGAGATCAGGGCAAGTAGAGCATAGGCAGGGGACATTCTAAGATTATTTTATCTTTATGTTGGGTTTTTCACTATTTTTGTTTGTGATTTCTTAGAAATATATTCCCAATAATCTCTTAATGACTAAACATTATAAGGAAAAAATAAAATAACATTACATCTCCTTTAAGGGCAGGCCCAGGTAAGTTAGCTTTCTACAGGCCTCAGAAGGCAGGTGATACACAAAGCAATATGCTTCAGAGATCACTAGAACTCATGAATGTGGTCCCTCTGCATCAGCCTTGTCTGGGAGCAATCTCTAATGCTCTCTACACCATAAATTTCCTTGTACTAAAACAGAGGCATTATGTGATGTATTAGGCTGTGGTGGATTAAGTGTTGTCCCCTCAAAAATATGCCCACAGCCCAACCTGTGGAGCCCATGAATATGACCTTATTTGGGACAAGAGTTTCCTTTTGTTTTGTTTGCAGATTTGTAATTAAGCTGAAGAGTCAAAATGAGGTCATTCTGGACCACCTGGGTCCACCTAAGTCCAATGACAAATATCTTCAAAAGAGACAAAGAAAAGGCAGATGAAGAAGGGAAGGCTGCACACAGAGGGCGTGATAGCTGGAGTATTGGCGCAGCTGCCAAACCTGAAAAAGGCAAGAAAGATCCCCCCAGTGCTGGCAGAGGGAGAGCAACCTGCCCCACACCATGATTTCAGGCCTCTGCCCTCCATAGAGAAAGCCTGTCTCGAAACAAAACAAAACACACACACACACACACACACACACACACACACACACACACACACACACACTGCGGAAAATGTGGCGAAAAGGTGTGAGCCAAAAGGACAGAGAAACGTGCTGTGAAGCAGTTTTCTCAACCTGACACGGCTGTTTTAGTCATGAAGTCACAGTAGCTGTGGTTATCTACACAAGAACTCACTGCACAAGAGTGAGCCCTTCCTTCCTACAGTCTCCTTAGTCTCCTCTGAACAAGGCTGACTCCAGCTCAGTGACATTTTATTTCACATCCTTCCTGACTTTTTATCAATGGTGCTCACTCTATGAGCTATGGATGCTTAGAGAGAGGATGCCATTGCAATCTTGTGTGCCGGTTCCTTCTAGGCACTATACTGTCACCAGTAAATGGTCTGGTGCTTAGCCGGTGTTTATAGGAGAGGTGAATGAAATAAAACATGAAATATTTACCAAATTTCCATGACTATGTATTTTTAAATTAAAATATGTTAAATATAACTTTTTTTCCTGTGAGGATGCACATCTATTGACAAATAAGAAGGTCTTTACATTGGAAGTTAACAAAAACATTTCTTACCCGGTGTAGAATGAATGGATCTCTCTTTCTAGCCAACGTATTACCTACTGCATGCTAGTGTTCATATTTGCCATAATTATACACTGAATGTATGGATTATTAGGTGAATCCCAAAGCCCTATGGTTTTCTATGAAAGAACATCAGAGGATCAGATCATAAGGGATATAAAAGTGAGTGTGTGTTGAGGATTGGACAGTTTTTAATTGGTTGGTAAAAGAAGTGACAGTATAAAACAGATGGGCCACTTTCTGTAGGCCGGGGCTCTTGGCTTCACTACATCATCTCTATCAGCCTCAGAGTGCTGAACTATAAACCTTGTTTCTTATTGGAGTTATGTGAAGAACTAAGTGAAGTAAAGATGCAAAAGCCCAGGAAAGGACCACTGTATCCATATGACAGATGCATTTCCTCCTTGCCCTGTGCCTCCTGTGCCAGGCTGGGCTCTGTCATCAGTAGAGTAACAAGGAGAATGACAACAACTCCCAACTCAGAGATCATAATTAACACTTGTTCCCGTTTACCAGGAATGTGGGCACTTGTGTCCTTGCTATATGCAACTGCCCAGCATCATAATAGAGTTCTGGTGGACTCATACATTATTGAGAGGAAATAGCCGATGGCACTAAAGGTGGTTTTACTCTAGTAATTGGAAAGTCATTTTCTCCTTTCATAAATATATATATTAAAATGTATGTATATATTCAAATATACACAAGTGTGGGAGCCCACAGAGGCTATCTAGTGAGACATTTTTCAGGGTTAGAGAATCTGGGCTTGCCTTACCCAGCAGGGCTGCATAATGGGATGATTTGGCCAGGGGCATGGTTACCAGGTGTTTGGAAGGGTCTACACTTGTTGGTACTTTGTGCTTTGATCTTGCAAGGGGGAAGTCTTTTGCCTCTCCCCTTGGCAGATTATAAAAAGTCCTTTTGAATAAAGTTTTGGGCAGCTGGGTATTGACCCAAGGCCCTCCCGAAGCTATCCTGTGTCTCTTGTCTTTCTTATCATCTCTTACTATGTTTCTACCTAATATTTCCTCATTCCTCTCTCTTCCACCCAAGAACCCTTTGAAAGGTGGGAGCAGGTCAGAGCTGGACTCCAACAGACTCCCATACACAAGCACCTTCATTTCAGAAGCAAAATAATTTACTAAATACAAGCCCAATGAGAGGATAGGGTGGGGTGAAAAGCTTTCTAATTGAAACTTTCAAACTCCTGGCTGGACTTAAGGGCTGATTGCCTTCTTCCCTCAGTGAGACAAACTTGATCTGCTTATTTGGTTTACTTAAGCAATTAGTTGTAAAATTAGGTTGAGATTTTAAAGCTGTGATAGTTATTCTTTATGGGTCTAGGCGCTGAGCACAAATATTTCTTTAAGTTTTTCACTTGAGAGTTGCTTTCTTCAGGTGAGTGCTGGCAAATGCTGTAAAATGTATAAATCTGGAATGTTAGGAAGTATAGAAAAGGGAAGGAAATTACCTCAGTCTGCTGGGAGGCACAATGTCGCTTTCTTGAAATAAAAGCATGCTCTGTCCTGGCTGACCCAATGCAGCCCAATTGAGCATGTCATTCTGTTCTGTCACTTAGCCCTGCCAGGGGAGAAGGGAGCCAGGGGCTAACATGGGTACCTGAAGTTACAAAGAGCCTATGTGTCCCCAGTCCCCTTTCACATTCTTCCTTGGGTTTGAGGGGGAGAGATGCTTTGTTATTTTTCTCAAGGTCTGTCACAAATGATCTTTGACAGAATGCCCAGAAGGTCTGAGCAAGAACGGCTGGAGCTGGCTGGCGCCAGTGGTGCCAGTGAGTTGGACAATTGAAATTCACTCTGTACAAAGGTACCTAGGAACTGCCTCTGGGTCCAGCAAAGAAGATTCATTGTTGAGGAATGAGCAAAGACTCTTGGATGCAATGGAAGTGGGGAGTTCTGACAGGAAAGAGAAGGACAAAACTTGAGAGAACTCAGGAGGGTCATCAAAGCCTTTCACCACGTCAGGCTATAGCATTTCACCACGGTGGCATTCCAACCAGTCAGGTGGTGGATTGTGTGATGGAAGAACATCTCTCTAAGCCAATTTTTCATTCATTTTCTGTAAAATCTGAAATGGGACTTTCATCTGGTGGATAGTGAAGGGGAATGCCACCCACATTCCAACCACACCTAGTACAGCAGCACATTTCATTATCAATGACCCCACTGACAATTATTCCACACACTAGTTCCTGCACATAGTGTGGCTAGTGTGACTCACTGGAATTAAATTGTTAAATATAATCTAAGTGCACTCCATAATTCATAGAGCCCTGGTTACACATGATTTTTTAAATATAGCAAACATTTCTTAAACTTGTGTATTAATCAAAATCTAACCACCAGCAGCCCCTGATAATGGAACTGTGGGAACATTTATCATCCTGCTTTTCATATCAAGCTCTCTAGCTTCCATGTTTGCCCCTCCATGGATGGCATCAAGGTAATATAGCTAAAACAGATAATGGTCACATGCATCCAGCTTTGTGTATACTTGAGAGACACACAGGAAGTTTTCTCTTCACCAAGAATCATGCAGCCCTTACATGATCTCTTCAGAGGTTAAAAGTCTTGAGACAATGAAGCATTTACTTTATTATTATTGAAAATGTTGTGGTCCTAAGGAATACATATATACAAGGAAGGAGTTAGAACTAGAAAAGTTTCAGTGATTTTGATAAAAAGAAATGGTATTTGACAGTAAGATGATTGATGAATCCCTATAACAGAGTGCATTGAAACCGTTTTATTTTTTTCTCTTTTTTCTCGAGAGTTAGTAACAAAGCCAGGGACATTCCTTTGTGCCTAAATAGTGAGATTTTTACCCTGTCAGTCAAAGACTTCTTTCCTAGTAAAAACAAAATAGACTGCAGCTATTCAAAGTCTCATTATGAATAGTCATTTTTGCATGTGAATCAAAAGTGGACAATAGCAGAGTCACAAGAACAGGACTGGTATATATATATATATATATATATATATATATATATATATATATATATATATATATATACCAAGTGACAACTTTACTCAAAAATTCTGCTCTAACATCCAGCTTCATGAAATTATATACAAAGAAAACAATGTAGAGATTATGTTCCCTACATCCATGTAAGTCTTTATGAATAAGTTCTGTAGTGGTAACCTTAAGAGATGAGTGGAATTTTGACTTAGATGATAAGGAATGAGCTATAGAAATGAAAACTACAAAAATCTTCTAACAGAGTTTCAAGATGGAAAAGTTGGAGGACTGTTTGATTCAGGACACCTACCAGGTGCAGAGAGGAATGCAGAAGCATGAGATAAAGCTCAATGAAGCATATTGTGGAGAACTCTTCAGCTGCTGAGGCGGAAGCCAGTTCTTAAGAAGCAGTGAGAAACTGATAAGAATTTTAAAATGGACTGATGGTTTTAGATATTTACCACATACTGGCAGGCATGACAAGGACTGGAGTCTGAAGGGAGGCAAAGAGCCATTTGAGGATGTTTGGAATAATCTGAGTGAAAGGTGATCAGAATTTAATTTATGAAGGCAACAATGGAAATATAACAGGAGGGGTTGGTTTGAGTTTTCTAAAGGCTGGAAAACAAAGCTCCAGAATTGGCTTCTCTAGTCAAGTCTTTCCCTGACTTTTCTACATCCCAAAGAAGCACCACAGATAAAGAAAAGCTAAGGGTAACATGGATGGATCCTTAAAAGGGGACATCAAGCCGGGCGGTGGTGGCACATGCCTTTAATCCCAGCACTCGGAAGGCAGAAGCAGGTGGATCCCTGTGAGTTCGAGGCCAGCCTGGCCTACAGAGTGAGTTCCAGGAAAGACAAAAAGCTACACAGAGAAACCCTGTCTTGAAAAACAAACAAACAAAAAGACAATAAAAGGGGGCATCAAAAGAGGGAAGTGGAAGAAGATGGCTTCGATGGGAAAGCGTCCATCACTCCACTCAAACTTGATCCAGTGTTCTCAGACCAGCTCCGGTAGAAGGAAGTGTTCCCCACTGCCTGAAGTGTTACAGTGGCATGTGGCTGGCACCACTACTTGGTCAATAAATAAAACACACTGTATAAACCAAAACAGTGCAATGTGTACTCTTCTTAGGTATTGACAGATGACAGTTATTGAGAAAGATTCTCAAATAATATATGAGAATGTGAAAAACAAATCATCCAGGTGATTGACAAATGGCCAAAATTTAGACAGCACTACTGGAGATAATCAAGACTGACTTTAATCTTCCTAAAATACATTGAGACTAGATGTACTGCCCTGACAGTGGCCTGCCTGGCTCTCGTTGCTCAAATGTTCACACCTAACATGAGGCTGTCCAGATAAAGGAGGGTCCAATTATCAATATTTTATTCAATATTTTGAGAGAATTTCACATACAAGTATTATTTCTTACATCATTTCTATCCATCTCTATTCACCCTCCAACTCTTTCTATATCTGCTGTGGGATGCTCTGTATGTCAAATTACTCTGATTGGTCAATAAATAAAAAACTGATTGGCTAGTGGCTAGGCAGGAAGTATAGGTGGGATTAACAGAGAAAAGAAAAGAGAGAACAGGAAGGTGGAGGGAGTCACTGCCAGCCGCCAGGACAAGCAGCATGTGAAGATGCCGGTAAGGTATAGATTTATGGAAATGGATTAATTTAAGCTATAAGAACAGTTAGCAAGAAGCCTGCCATGGCCATACAGTTTGTATGCAATATAAGTCTCTGTGTTTATTTGGTTGGGTCTAAGCGGCTGGGAGACTGGTGGGTGACAAAGATTTGTCCTGACTGTGGGCAAGACAGAAAAACTCTAGCTACACATGTCCCTCCTATATTCCTTTTCAATTTATAACTTCATCTTTATTGTTACATATAAATATATGAATGCATGCATATATGTATATATAAACATATAAACCTATAGAGTTCATTTAATGTTACTTATATGTACACATGTTTAGGGCTAACCACTTAAGATTGAATTAACCCCCAAAAAAAAAAAAAAAAAAAAAAAAAAGCCGGGCGGTGGTGGCGCACGCCTTTAATCCCAGCACTCGGGAGGCAGAGCCAGGCGGATCTCTGTGAGTTCGAGGCCAGCCTGGACTACCAAGTGAGTTCCAGGAAAGGCGCAAAGCTACACAGAGAAACCCTGTCTCGAAAAACCAAAAAAAAAAAAAAAAAAAGATTGAATTAACCTATCAGGGGATTCATCCATGTAGTAAGTTGTTTCTACCTCCCTCCACAGCTATTGATTGCCTGTAGATCTTCATCTTAGAGGTGGTACCTTGTGAAATTTTCTATCTCCATTGGCATGTTCCCTGGTAATGTCATGACGAGAGTCTTGTTTAAAGAATGATACTATTGATATTTCATTTGTACAGCTTAGCTGTCATGTCTAAAAGATACCCAGTACTCAGGATGAGCTCCAGGACAGCCAGGTCAATGTAGAGAGACTATATCTCAAAAACCAAAACAACACAAAAACAACCAAAAAAAAAAAAAAAAAAAAGGTACTATCTCATAGCAGGTATCTTGGTCCTTTGGCTTTGACACTATTTTCACCCTCTCTTTGGTGATATTCCCTGGACCTCACAGGTAGTGCTTGCAGTATAGATGTATCATTTGAGGTTAGACCCCCACAGTCACTTATTCTCTGCATTTGGACCAGTTGTGGAGCTTTGTAGTGGTCTCCATCTGCTGCAAAAAGAAGCTTCTTTAATGAGGGGTGAGTGATATACTTTTCTGTGGGTATCAGAATAAGTGTTTGGAATACAGTAAAAAAATTATATTGGTTTAGGAAAAGGTTAGTAGTAGGTTTTCCTTTGGATCTATCACTGCCCCAGCCATAGGTAATTGGCTATCTTCACAGGCATGAATTCCTTCCTTTTGAGTAAGCCTTAAGTCCAAATGGACAGCTGTTGGTTATCCTCAAGATAAAAGTACCACTTTTGCACCATTCAGCATAACTTGTGAGGCCAGGCATCAGTGTGGTTTGTAGATTTACAGCTGATGGGACTAGTGTTTTTTCCCCCTTGGCAGTTTGCATAGCATCTTCTGATACTATGAGAGCTAGTATTCATGGAGGAGGCTTCCAAGTCAGTTCCATCTGGATTGTTCCACGTTCTGTGTCCAAAGTCTGTGGTGTTTTAAGCAATATAGTCTTTGCTTCAGGTTCTGGGAGGTAGCCAATGGCAACAAAAGTAGTCTATATTACTTTCAGTGTCAGCCTTAGCTATTAGGGAAATGAATATCAAAACTACTTTGGGATTTCATCTACCCAAGACAGAGTGTCTAAGATCAAGAAAACAACTGACAATAAATGTTGGTGAGGTTGTTGGTGGGGTTGCAAATAATTGCAGCCACTATAGAAATCAATGTAGAGAATCCTCAAAAAGTTAAAAGTAGACCTACCATACTATCCAACTATACTGCTCCTTGGCATATGCCCAAAGGACTAGCTATCCTACTACAGAGATACTTGAGATACTTGCTCAGTCATGTTCAGTGCCACACTATTCACAATAGGTAGGAAATAGAAACAACCCAAGCATTCTTCAACTGATGAATGGATAATGAAAATGTAGTACACATCCACATTGGAATTCTAATTAGCTGTATGAAAAATAAAACCATGAAATTTGTAGGCAAATGGAGGGAGCGGGAAAATATTTTACTAAGTGAGATGACCTAGATGCAAAAAGATGATGAACATATATGTTCTCTTAGCTGTGGATTCTAACTCCAAACCTTTAGATCTGAGGATATAAAGTGAAGTAAGCTAGGAAAGGAGAAAGAACCTAGGCAAGGAGAAGAGAAGGAGCTCTAGAGGGAGGCACAGCAGGACACAGTCGCTGTGAAGATGAAAGGGGTGATATGAGTGGGAGAGGCAGTGTAATGCAAAGGAAGAGAGAAGAGGGAGAGATAAATAACACCAGGATGTTTAAAAAAAAACTATAGGAAACCATTATTTCATAAGCTTGCTTAAAAATACATTGTGTGTGTGTGTGTGTGTGTGTGTGTGTGTGTGTGTGTGTGTGTGTGTGTAATTTGAATGGAGTGATGCCACATTTGGTGATAATGCTCCCCGGAAGCCATAGACTATCTAACAAAAACCCTAGTATCAGGCATGGGAAAACACCCTTCCCCCAAAAAAATTGTTATCATTTTTTTTAAGAAACACAAAACACAGAAAGGAGATGGTAAAGTAGTCATTGGCACAGTAACATTGTATAACTCAAATCACATAAGCTGTTTTCTATTCTTTTTTTTTTTTTGCTATTTTCTATTCTTTCATATGATTAAATTTCATCACACTTAACAAAATTGCCATCTTTTTAAGATAGGGAAGCTGGGAGCTGGAGTAGGTACAACAGGAGTCTAGTTTGGACTCGGCCTTCCTGGTTCTGTCACTTACCTGTGTAAACCCCAGCAAACCATCTAGCTACATAGAGCCCAGGGTATCAGTCTGCACAGAGGATTGTGATGTTGCTTCCATGGAGCTATTTATCTGAGGACCCCAGAAAGTAACTCATGTGATGCCTATACTTAGGACCAGATTGACTCTGGATGACCTTCTTCCTAGCTCTCTAGTGAGACATGTACTTTCCCAACCTTACCTCACTTTCCAGGATTCTCTCTCATGAAGTCCATCTTGCCTATTCTCTTTGTCTTTTGTGGCCACCTCCTCATCTTCAGAGGCTTTGCAGTTGGGATCATCTCTCTGGGATAGAGATCTTCAAGGGATTTGCTTCTGATTTGTCAAATAAACTTCAGTTTTACAGGGTGTCTTCAACAAGGCCTTGCCTAGTACCTTGTTAAAAGCATCCTTGCTTCCATCCCTCTTGACCTCACTCTACTTCCAAACTGACCGAATATGTCTGAGGTGACATCATGACTGCAAGCTGAAGCTACATGGTACTTGCTTCCTCATTGGTTGTCGTCCTCTCCTTGGGAAATTGGAGTTCTTCTCTCCAGGTCACTAATCATGCCAAAGATACCACTGAGAATAGCTTCTGATACCATGATGAGTATTTGCTAAATACCATGACTAATAACAAAGTGACGGATAATACTTAAGGAATCATAAAACACCAATATAGAATTTCTGAGTGCTTCCTAAGTTCAAAGCAGAGTGTTTTGGAAACCTAATCAAGAGAATGTTTGCACTGTGTGGGGAAAGGCTTAAGAAAGCACAATTTATTCTTTTTTTTTTTTTCTTGTTTTCCAAACCATGAGTTAATTAAGAGATCAGAGTAGTCTGTAACCCCAGGAGGAATCCATGGACACTACCCAGACAGAAAAGTTTGGGACAGAGGCAGCTACGAAAGTGTAGGTAGGGGCTGGAGGATGGTCGACAAGTTGACAAGTAGACAAGTCTGTCTGAAACACCCAAGGCCTCCTGACCGCACCCATCAGAGCCACACATGCCCAGGGCCTGCTGACTGGCTGGGGCAGGCACATGCTTGGGGAAGTGGATAGTAGGTGAGCTTTTTGTGCCTCCTGTTTTCCTCCTGTCTCTAGAAGGGCTCTTTGGAAGTGTGTGTGTGTGTGTGTGTGTGTGTGTGTGTGTGTGTGTGTGTGTGTGTGTGTGTGGTTTCTTTTCCTTGGCTCCTGAGTGAAATCATTTTGAGCCTGGCACTTGGTGAGCCAGCATGCTTCCTCTCACTAACAACAAGCCTGTCTGCAAAACAGAACAACACCTTTGAGATGGCTGTTTGTCTAGGCAGCATGCAGCCTCTGCAGCCCGCAGGAGCCCCTCCTTCAAAAGCATTGCTGAGCAGGCTCATCCGATGAAAGCCTGAACTGTGTCTGCTCCACTTGATTAACAGCAAGGGCTGTTTCATTAGGGAAAGTGGCCTGAGGAATCCAGGCTGCTGTGGGGACAAATGTTTTTGCATCTCTGTGGTGCCCATGGGGCCTCCTGCAGCTTGGAGGTTGGAGTACAAAGAGGGCAGTGATAAGGAGTTCTGGAATCCCACGCCTGGCTCAGAGCATGCTAACTGCCCATGAGATTGATAGCTAGGGTGCAAAGGCTAAAAAAATTAGATTAATTTAGCTCAGCTGTGTGCGTTGAAGGATTGGGTTGCAGTTGGTACTGAGACATCAGTGATCAGACCTCAGAGACTGGAGGTAAGTCTCAAGTTTGCTGGGAGGCAGGAAGATGGATTGCCTGCTCCCTAGGAAGGCAACAGCCTCCAAAGGCAGCCCTGCATCGCAGATAGTCCTACAAAAAAACCAGGGAGAGAGCAAGGCATGTGGCCCTTGGATTATGGCCTAGAAATGGAAGCTTTCTCTTCTCATCCTAGGAAAGGCCACTTGGGACAAGCTGCCTTAAAAGCATAGGCAGCCTCAGCTTCCTCTATGACTTACAACTAATGTTTCTGTTGAACTGAAAAGCAAATACAATTATCTTTGAAATAATGTATTATTTCCAATACTGACAGTTGTGCAGTGGTGTGGTGTGGTGTGTGTGTGTGTGTGTGTGTGTGTGTGTGTGTGTGTGTGTGTGTGTATGAGAGAGAGAGAGAGACAGAGAGAGAGAGAGAGAGAGAGAGAGAGAGAGAGGGAGAGAGGGAGAGAGAGAGAGAGGGAGAGAGGAAGAGAAGGGAGGGAGGGAGGGAGGCAGGGAGAGCTTCTTATGTTTTAATGTACTGAGTACAGGCAGTGCCCATGAAGGCCAGAAGAGGACATTGAATCCCCTGGAACTGGAGTCACAGATGGTTTGATCCACCATGTGGGTATTGGGAACCAAACCTGGGCCCTCTGCCAGAGGTGATACATTCTTAAACTGCTTAGCCATCTTTCCAGAGCCACGAGAGATGTGGACACTCCAGGCTATCAATAACTCACATTTTAGCTTATTTGATAAGCCTACTATTGTCATTATTATTGTTGTTATTGTTGTTTATTTTGTAGTGCTGGCGCCAATCAGGACATAGCTTTTACAGAGTAAAGGCTACCCCTGAGCTACAACCCTAGGTCGAAGCTCTTTTAAGAAGTCACTTGCGTGGTACTGATTGCTTTACATAATGAGGCTGAGCACCACACAAGTTTGTATGAGTTGTACATGAATGTAATGCCCATCATATATAATTAATTCATGGGTTAGAGTGCCTGTGTGTCATCAACTAGATGCTCAGCTACTGTGGTGGAATAAGCCCTGCTAGGGTCCTGATGGTGAAAACTGGCATGAAAAACAGAGGAAACAGAGCTTAGACAAGCTGACCCTAGTGTTATACACCTGTGATCCCAGCACTCAGACTGTGGCAGAAGGATCTGAGTTCAAAGCCAGCCTGGGCTACTGGGTAAGGCTTTGTATTGAAAGTAAAGAAAAGCCTATATGAACAAAAGCCCACTTCTCACAGTGTTCCCTGTTTCAATGCTGAATGCCATTTTGGAAGTAGGTTGAAGCTGACACAAAAGAGACCACAGGCTTCTAGAACTGAGAGCTGTGGAAAGTGGACCACAGGGACAACAATCTTGGGGGAGAATGTCACGGTGCTGGGGGCAGGAGAAATGATGTGGAAAATGAAGATCAAATTCTCAATTTTTCACTCTGTTGTTGACCGTGTTCAAAGGGGAACCACTGTCCTAGAAGATTCTTCATTTGTGAAACACACGAATCAAGTTGCACAGTAGACAGAAAATTTCATTGAAAACTATAAAGCCTTAAACCCATGAAGAAATTACATCTCAGAAAAGTTTCGATATTTCCAAAGGAGAAAACCAATGCCCCTATGTCTCCTGATCCATCAACTCAGTGCCTCCTTGGTTACATACTCCACATTCCTGTAGTGACTAGGAAAAGCCTAGAGCCTTAGAGCTCAAAGTGAAATCAAGGAATACCCACAAACCACTGTTTAAACAGAGTCACAAAATCAAACATTTGCAGAGGGGAAAGTTTACCCTCCTGGATCCAGTTCAGTCGTAAGCAAACTGGTGTCCAACTGCAGCTGCTTCGGTGTGACACTGATGGGGTGAAGGGATGCAGGTAACAGGGTGTGCTGTAATTTGGGAGAACAGGAGTCTCATTTAAGTGACCCCCAATTCACCCAGCACATAAGAAACATAAGAAGGAAAGTCCTGAAAAAAAATGACCAGTGATAGAAAAAGAAATCATTCTTAGCTTTTAAGAAGGGACGGTGGAGTGGGAGACTAGAAATCTCCTATTTCATTTGCTCTTAAACATACTCATATATACAAATGTAAGATATGATACATTAAATGTTAGATGTCTGTATAATATAATTTAAAGATGTTATATATCAAACCACACTTATTTTTCTCCATGTACATGCCAGGGATCCAATAAATCTGAACAACAAAGCCTCATAGGACTGATGGTACCCTAAAAATAAACTGGCAATTGCTGTAACTGTGGCATTAAATAGATTTGTGCAGATGATAGGAGAAAATCCCCCAGATTTCTTGCACATAGAACATGATGTATAATATATTATATAGTAATAGTGTATTGTACAGATATTATAAATTGTATTAAACATAGAAAAAGGCTATTACTATTATATAAAAGTACACAACTAGATATTCTATCTCATTAGTATACATAGATGATAGATGGATAGGTAGATGATTGATAGATAAGTAAGTACATGGGACAATAGATAGATAGATACAGACAGATAATTAAGCTGAATAAAAATGTACAATCCTCTAGCTTGGTATCTGTACCTATACCTTACTATCCATCAGAGAACACCATCCATTAGTGGTACTGGATTCCTTCATATATTTTGACCAATCAAAAGAGGGAAAGGAAAAGATTATTGAATTAGCTTTTCCTCAGCTTTTTAGATTTACAACTCAAGATTGTAAGGTTGACACTTCTTTTTTTATTAAGAAAATGTTCTTATTTTACATACCAATCAAGGATCCCCTTCTTCCCTCATCCTGCCCCTCCAGCCTCCCCCTCCCAGCTCACCCCCCATTCCCTCCTACAAGAAGATAAGACCTCCCATGGGGAGGTACATTTAGTAGAGGCAGGTCCAAGCTCCTCCCCCTGCCTCAAGGCTGTGCAAGGTGTCCCATCATAGGTAGTGGGCTCCAAAAAGCCTGCTCATGCACCAGGGATGGATTCTGATTCTACTGCCAGGGGGTCTCTTAAGCAGATCAAGCTACACAACTGTCTCACTATGCAGAGGGCCTAGTCCAGTCCCATGCAGGCTCCACAGCTGTTGATCTAAATTTCATGAGTTCCCACTAGTTTGGTTTGGTTGTCTCTGTAGGTTTCCCCATCATGATCTTGATGCCCTTGCTCGTAGAATCCCTCTTCTCTCTCTTCGACTGGACTCCTGAAGCTTGGCCTGGGGTTTGACTGTGGATCTCTGCATCTGCTTCCATCAATTACTGGAGAAAGGCTCTGTAATGACAGTTAGGGTATTCACCTATCTGGTCACTGGGGTAAGCCAGTTCAGACACCCTCTCCACTATTGCTAATAGTATAAGCTGGGGTCATCCTTGGGGATTCCTGGGAATCTACTTCTAGCTGTCAGGACAGATCCCCACTTGACTACAGAGCCCTGCTCCTCTGAGGACTTACCCTTCTCTTTCTTTGGTCATCAATGTTTTCACTATGGAAGCAGATGACATGAGAACTACAATTATTCAGAGGTCCTTTATTTGGAGTTGTGTGTTTTGGTTTAGCTTGAGGAATACGGGAGTAAGATGTTTCTATGAGAAAGCATGAATTATGACTGTAACCTTCATGTCTCTTTGCAAATAGACTGAATCACTGCTGAATTCACTTTTGTAATATTGGAGAAAAACATAAATGATAGAAATGTATTGAAATAATTATCATACTAATAGAGAGAACACATAACTAGAGGGTTTTACTTTTATTTTACCAAGAAAAGCATATGTATTAGACCATGGAAGAAAGATAAAAATTATTTGAATTTCATTGTTAATAGTTAGTATGAAGAACAAACATTTTAATGCACCAAGTTTATGCATACATGCTATGCATAAAAGAGTCTAAAATAAATATTTACCCTGATAATTGTTTTTAACGAAAAAATGTAAACTATAAAATGTGGTTGGAAAGAAAACCTTAAATTCTAAACAGATGTTTTCTTCATAAACTTCCCAAGACACTTTCTGTCCAGTTACTCATAATCATATACTATGAAGTGTATTTTTACTTAAGCTGTTCATTAACTAAATATATTCTTGATTTTTTAAAGGTTGTTTATTCATAAGCTTTGAGTCTATATAAATAGGGAAGAATGAGAAAATTTTTAATGGCTCCTAACAGGCAGACCAAAGTAAATTTTTTTTAAATGTTGCACATTTAGAAGTGACCAGAAGTTCCTCCTGAATAAGTCCATTGATGACTGGTGTTTACATTGGCTTTTACATCCTGGCTTCCATTCTTTCAAAATGATGGGGACAAATAGGTCAAGAAACATTATATTGAGAAAGTAATTTTATTAATTGGGGTATTTGCTTATCTAGGTCCAATCCAGTGGCCTTTTGCCCTAAAATGGTGTTTTCAAGAAAAAATAAATAAAAGTTTTAAAAATGCTGTTTTGTTTTCCAGAGAGTTTCATGGAACATGCTGTCCTGGAGTTGGACGCATATGCTGTGTGGCTAATGTACCAACACTTGAATTCCTTCATACAAATTGGAGATCATTTTCTGAACTCTTGATAAAGTTTGTTTTTCAGAAAAACACATTACATACATGTCAATAATCCCTGGGTACAGATTCTTCAATAAGCCTTGCAGTAGTGTTGCGTTTCATGATTCATGGGGTGCTTGATTCAACTAGTATGTGAATGTGAAGCCAGCTTTCTCTGCTCTGGCTCCAACCTGCATTTCATCTCTATTGGGATTCATAACCAAGTGTACTGCCTGTTCTGTCTGGTGGTGGAAAATGAGGAAACAAAAATAAAAGATCACTTCTTTTTTTTTTTTTTTTTTTTTTTTTTTTTTTTTTTTTTTTTTTTTTTGGTTTTTTTTGAGACAGGGTTTCTCTGTGTAGCTTTGCGCCTTTCCTGGGACTCACTTGGTAGCCCAGGCTGGCCTCGAACTCACAGAGATCCGCCTGGCTCTGCCTCCCGAGTGCTGGGATTAAAGGCGTGCGCCACCACCGCCCGGCAAAAGATCACTTCTTAAACATCCAGGTGAGGGGTTTCAAGCCAATTCCTAGCTCACTTCCCAGAGGAAATCATAGTTTTAGTTACAGCATTAAATAATATTTCTCTGGAGAGGGGGAAGCAAGCAGCCTTTCTAGAACCAATAGAGTAAGAACTAGATGATGCACACAAAGCATCCTATGGGGAAAGGGAGAATATCCCTTTCATGGAATCCTCTGACTGAGCAGGTCCTGCTCTGCCCCTGGGAATGTGTTCAGTACTGTGACAACCTAACCAGGAAGCTAATGTGTGGGGATTCTAAAGACATACACCATACACAAGGTGCATCTGATCCCTCCTGTGGCTCTAGGCTGCTTTGAGTTTGCTGTCCTTGTTCAGAATCCATTGCACCCTCCTATAGCTCAAGATTACACATGATACTTTCAGCATGCTGAGACAAACATGGTATCTATAAGACCATTCTTCACAAATTAAATCCTAAAAAGCTAAGCATGCCACCCAGCCCTTGGGGAGCTGAATAAGGAGGATTGGATGTTTGTAGCCAGTGTAGGCTACGAAGTGAATTCAGGAGGGCCTAGGCTTCACAGTGTACCCTGTTTCCAAAATCAACAACACCAAAAAACTCCAAACCCCACATTCCATAAAACAAACAATTGATTCAAAGTATTATACCTAAATTCTTTTTGATAGTACTCAGAAGGACTCCTATAGATAACATATCAGCTACATTTAATTGATTCCCATGATGACTGTCAAATAAAAAAATAGTTTGAGCCAGGCAGTGGTGGTGCATGCCTTTAATCCCAACACTCAAAAGGGAGAGGCAGGTCTATCCCTGAGAGTTTGAGACCAGCCTGATCTACAAAGTGAGTTCCAAGACAGTCAAGGCTACAAAGAGAAATCCTGTATCAAAACAAAACAAAACAAAACAAAACAAAACAAAGCAAAAAAATAGTTTGAGACTTTCTTAAAGGAATACTTTCTAAAAAAGGTAATTCATTAAAAGTACATTGTTATATGCTTCTCTTTCTGTATCTGTTTTTCCTAAGTAATGAGTGGATCCATTACAATTATCCCTCACTCTTAATGCCTCTTCACAGATAAACTGTTTCACTAGAAGATGGGAACAAGTATAATGGTCTTGCAATTGGTTCTTTCTGGGGATATCAATTTCTAGTCATTTCTGGTCAGTAGTGCCTAGTGTCCCCTTGATGACTAGATATTCTATCTAATATTTTCATATCTACTAATTTAGTCTTATAAATATATAGATATAGCATAAATATGATATATAAACAGATCACACAGTGAACTTATTATTGCAATCACACTAATTAGCATATCTCTTACTCATATAGTTTCTCATTTTATTTTTAGTAAAGACACATAAAATCTATTATCTTATTAGATTTCCTAGTATATACAGTATTGATTTTATTCCTCATTTGTGATTATATGAAATAACTACAATTTCATAGCTTTGTTTCTCCTACCCTCTCCACAGTCCCCAACCACAGTCTTATTCTGTATGCTTATTAACGAGGCATTTTCAAGGATAGTCCATAAATACTCTTGACTTCCAACACTTCGCTTTCATCTTTGTAACCAGTAAGACATACAGCACTGTTGGTGCTTTTGTAAGCCACTGATGCAAGACCTGCACATACTGTCTAGACATCAGACCATTAAGAAAGCACACATGCAGGCTGGAGAGACGGATCCGCAGTTAAGAGCATCTGCTTCTCTTGCAGAGGACTCAGGTTCAGGTCCCATCACCCACACGGCGGCTGACAATTACTTGTAACTCCAGCTCCAGGGGATCCCATATCCTCTTCTGAATTTCTCAGGCACCAATCACACATGTGGTACACATATGTAGATGCAGAAAGACACTCACACATAATAATATAATATAAATAAATCATGTCTTTTTAAAGAAAGCACATTTGTGCTTGGGGTTCATGAGTCCATGTTCTATGCTACAGGATACAAATTTCAAGTTTCAAACTAGACTAAAACAATGCTGTTTAAGATGCTCAAGAAAAATCTTCAAATAGAAAGTAGACCTCTCAGACAAATCTTTCATTTTGTGTCTCTTGCCAGAGCACTATAGCCCATCATGGGGTAGAGGCTGGAGGGGATTATGAATGGCAACTGGAAAATATAGTAACTCTTATGGACCAAATGTAGATCTTAGATATGTAACTTAGATATGTCCTAGAAAGCATCATGAATCATCCCCCCCTTCCATCTTCCTTGCACAGCCAAGGCACCAGGGTGACCTGGGTGAGGAAGAAAATGTGTGTTATATTAACAAACAATTGAGTTTGCATATAAACTTTCTCACGTGGTATTATAGCTTATTATGGACAAGCCTGTTTCCTGTGAAGCCAGTTGGAGGAATATAAACCCACAGCTTGGTTCAAATGGAAGTTCTAAATGCTGGGAGGACAAAAAAAAAAAAACATAGAAGGAGCCAGAAAATTCATACCTCCCTTGGTGATCTCTACTTGTCCCTAACTTCATGAAATTAGAATTATGGCTTTTGACAAGTGTTATGAAATGGTAATATGAGTTTTGTTTCAGTTTTAAAGTTTAGTATCTATTACTAATACTAATGTGCTTCTTGACAAGATTTAGGACATGCATAATTTGTCCTCATGGATGAAGGATATTTAGGTGGTCTAGAGTATCTTGCTTTTGACTGAATGTGTAGCTATAGATGCTCTGTATTACATATGATTTCTTGGGAAAGAGGCAGAGTAGAACCAGACAGACAGACATACATACAATATGATTGTAACTCCAGAGGCATATTCCATGCTATTTTTCAAAACTATAGCAATAACTGGGCATCTATTACAGAATTTACTTTCTTTCTCTTCTTCTTTCCTAGCTGTCTTCCTTATAAAAATCAAATAGTGGATCTCCAGCTGCTGTTCATGTTCTGCCATGTTCTGAAAGGGTTTGCCATGATCTGGCCAGAGCAATCACCTTAGGCAAGATTTAGGCAGCCAATGAAGCCCTTTGCCTGTTGCTCCATTCACCCTCCTCCTCTGGCACTTCTCCAAGCATCCTTGAGCTGTGCTTGGCCCACAGAGTTCTCTTTGATTACCATGTCACACTCAGGAGAGCATCTTTCGTTTTCAAAAACATTAAGGCAACCTCTCTGGCTCTCTTCAATCAAATTAAATTTGTCTAATTGTCAATTTCCTTGGTGTCCCTTTCAAAGGCTCAAAGGGGAAGATTGAAGCTCCATGGGAGAGTCAAAGCCATGACCTTGGACTCACTCTCACAACTTTCTAAACTACTAAGCAAATAAACCACATTTAAATCTAATACAAACCCCTTGTCCTTACATGCCCCAGCCCCCATTGCAGGGGCAGAAAATTATACCCGTGTGTTTAAAGATTGGGAGGAAAGGAAGGAAACCTTAAGCCAAGCAAATTGAAAATAAATATTATTTTTCTCTAAACCTGCACCAGTGTGAAAAAAATCTCCCTCCAAGAAAGAAACCCGACTGTTAGCTCTCAGTGTGCCAAAATGTCAGCCGTGACAGCTCTTACTCTCCCTCTGGAGAGAAACTGAGTTGGCACTCTCTTCTCAGATTGTAAACTCAGCATTATTTTGAATCTCTTCTAGACTTCTAGCATCCTAGGATACAAAAGCATTTATGTTTCCAGATCAGAAACACATAGAAAGAGTCAATTGAAAAAAATATTTTGTCAATTCTGTTTTTCTAATAAAAGTAGTCTGAGAAATGTTAATTGGATAATTTAAATACTTTGTGGTGTTTTCTGAGAAACATACCTAAACAATATTGTAAAATGATGATTATGGTGTTTGGATCCAGAATTGCTTGTTGTCAAAATACTATTTACGAGTGAGTTTCACGGTCCTGGATGAGGCAGGCAACCTAAAGAAAGTGAATGTAAATATCTTAATCAAATGGCATAAGGCACCCAAGGTCAATGTGGTTCTTGGCTCTTTCAAAAGCATTTGGAAGGAGAAAATATACAAATCTAAAGTGGGTTATCAACTGAACACCTTCTGTGTAGGGAATGCCCTTGTTACTTTCTTTCCTCATTATCATTAATTTTTCTTATCAGTGAAGGCTGGGAACAAAGTTCTTGGTGTATTCCCTTTGAGTATCAAATAGGGGAAATAACTTTAGCCTTCTCTGTAGGTGTGCTTCACCGACTTTTAGACTAGTGTAGGCAGATCACTGTCTAGCAACATCCCGATGGGCCTCCGTGTTTAAGATCGCAACGTTCTCTGTTTCAGTGTCCCTGAGCATTGTGGAGGATGAGGTAGGAGCGCTTCCTTGGGGCTGTGTCTTGGAGTGTTGATGTAACCAACCGTCTTATTAAATAAGAAACACAGAAACAATGTAAAAGAGAAAGCCGAGAGGTCAGAGCTCAGAGCTAAAATCTCACCCTTCCGCCTGTGATGTCCCAGCTTCCCGAAAGAGACCTATTTCCTGTCTGTTCGTCTATTTATAGTATTTTGTTCTGCCTTCTCATTGGTTGTAAACCCAAACACGTGACTGCCTCATCACTGTCTGAATGTACAGCCCCCTAGGTCTTAAAGGCATATGTCTCCAATTCTGGCTATATATATATATTTTTTTTTTGAGAGGAGGTTACAAGGGCAGAGGCCTGATTCTAGGAGATGGAGAAATAAGTGCATGGGAATGCATAAGTGATATGGAACACACAGAGATCTATGGGATTAAAGGCATGTGCCACCACCGCCACACTCTTGCTATGGCTCTAATAGCTCTGACCTCCGGGCAACTTTATTTATTAACATACAATCAGAATCACATTTCAGTACAATTAGATTACCACCACATTGGAGTTTCTATTGCTGTGAAGAGACACCATGACCACAGCAAGTCTTATAAAGGGAAGCATTTAATTGGGGTGGCTCCCTTACAGTTTCAGAGGTGTAGTCCATTATCATCATGGTAAAACAAGGCAGCACACAGGCAGTCATGATGCTGGAGCTGAGAGTTCTACATCTTGATAGGCAGACAACAGGAAGTGGTCTGGGATACTGGGCAGTATCTTGAAAGTATATGAGACCTCAAAGCCCGCCTCCACAGTGATACACTACCTCCAACAAGACCACATCTGTTCCAACAAGGTAATACCTCCTGTTAGTCCCACTTCCTTTGGAGGCAATTTTCTTTCAAATCACCACAGGTTGTTTGACCTCAAGCCCTTGGAGGTCTCTGACATCCCCCTGCTCAGACATACTAGTAAATTTCTCCAGACAGTCCACATATTACAGTGTTTCCCTTGCACTTGTTTTTTTTTCTTTTTTTAACTTTTATTGATTCTTTGTGGATTTCACACCATGCATTCCCATATAACTTATTTCTCAATCTCCTAGAATCAGGCCTCTGCCCTTGTAACCTCCTCTCAAAAAAAAAAAAAAAAAAAAAAAGAAAAGAAAAGAAAAACAAAACAAAGAAATCAAACCAAACACACACACACACACACACACACACACACACACACACACACACACACACACAGAGAGAGAGAGAGAGAGAGAGAGAGAGAGAGAGAGAGAGAGAGAGAGAGAGAGAGAATCTTGCCATGGATGCTGTAGAGTGCCCTGTTGAGTCACACAGTGTACCCTTTAGTCCATTCATCTTACTTGTAAGTATTCATTGCCAGGAATCATTGTTCTGGCTAGAGGCCTCTGGCTTCAGCTATGCCACAGATAATGGGCCCTCAATGGGGCTCCTCTTGGATATCTTATTGTTGTCCTGTGTTGTGCAGATCCTGTTGTTTTGGGTCTGTAGGTTCATCCCCTTCATCTGCTCCAATAATTCCTGGATGAGGTGGATGTTGGGGTGGGCCAACTCATAGCCCTGGTTCTGGGTCTGGCTGGTAGCTGGGCTGGTCAGCCTGCCAGCTTTCCTTCAGCATCACCACCAGGGTAAGCTCTCCAGCACTGTCTCAGCTAGCTCACCCACTGAAGCAGGCAGCAAGGAGAGGGGCCAGTTCTCCTGCTCTCGTGCCCTTAGGTGTTGGGGGACCAGTGTTGGGGTTCAGCCCCAACCTATTGAAGGGTCCTTTGAAGAGGGGAGTGACGAATTGAGGAAGGCTAGAGAGAAATATAGATGAAGAAAAAGAAAGACACAAGATAGTTTCGGGAGGGCCCTGGGTCAATACCCAGCCACCTCAAGTTTATTTCTAATGGGCCTTTTATACACTAGCAAAGGGGGAGACAAAGGACCTCCCCCTTTCAAGATCAAACACAATGTACAACTAAGTGTAGACCTTCAAAACACTTGGTGGCAACCACGCCCCACAGCAAAGTATCTTGTGATCAGGCCTTGAAGTGTAAGATACCCGGTAACCGTGCCTTTGCAGCCTATTATGCAGCCTTGGAGAGCAACATAAACTCTGACTCTCTGACCTTGAGTCAAACAAGTTGGAATCTTTGTGGGTTCCCATACTTGGGGCTGGCTCACTTGCACCCACACCACCAGGGCCAGCTCTACTGTTTTGCCCAGGTGAGGTGTGGGGCCCTCTCTGCCAGTTGCTGTAGAGAAGGGTGAAAAAAAAAAGCGGTGAAGGGTCAGCTCTCCTGCTCGCATGTCTTCAGGATTGGCTCATCTGCGCCTGGGACAACAGGGTCAGCTCTCGTGTGCTGTCTAGGTGGGTTGCAGTGCCTGCTCTCCTGTATGCTGCAGCTGTTGAGGGGCAGGACTAGTTCTCTCTCCATTCTCATGACCCCAGGGCCACCTTTCTCACCTGCTGTAGGTAGCAAGGGATAGGTGGGGAAGGGCATCTTTCCCTCATCCATGCCACTGCATGGAAGGGTGGGGGTCAGCCCTGTTGCTCTCACACCTTCAGGGCTAGCTCATCTGTATCAACAGGGTCAGCTCTAGTGTGCTGCCCAGACTGGGTGCAGAGTCCACTCTCTTGTGTGCTGCAGCTGGTGACCTTGTTCTTGTTTTTGTTGTTAGTGGTCAGTTTTCTATCATTATTATTTCTTTTGAGATGGAGTCTCTCACAGAGATCTATCTGCCTCTGCCTCCCAAGTGCTGGGATTAAAGGTGTGTGCTACCATCCTCAGACTTGCATTTGTTTTGAAAGTTTGAGAACTCATTAAGCTGGATGTCTTTTGAGGTTGAAGATAAGATGAAACAGTGCATTGTAATTGGAAAAATGACACTTAATAGTCATTTCTGTGAAATTATAACCTAACTCTGTGTTACTAAAACGTTCTATCACCTGAAGATAACAACAGATGATCTGAGGTGTGTGTGTGTGTGTGTGTGTGTGTGTGTGTGTGTGTGTACATGTGTGTGTGCATCTATTCAAAAACACACTGAAAATTTGATTTTGAACCTTACATACTGAACTAAATGATGAACATCTGCTTGCATCACTAAATGATAGTGACCACATAATATTCCATAGTATGATTTTTCTTTTATACTGACCTAGATGAAATTGCTACTATTTAATCACCATTAGCCAATTGAAATTGTCACTTTGATATAACTGAACTTAGTAAAATACATTTAAAATCGGTGTCTGGTACTACTGGATAGTGTACTTACCTTTTCAAACTGTCACATAATCTAGAATGTAAAACGCCACAATAAAATTTGCAAAGTCTGAAGTATTTGAAAATAAGTGATTCCACAGGACAAACGTCAAGAGAAGAACTTGAAGTCCTAATCATTAAGAAATAATCATGTGTCAGAGACTTAACAGGTACCTGCTGTGGCCTGAACGTGACTCCACAAAACCTATAGCTGAAACCTAGCTACCAAAGTGGTCATAATGAGAGGTGAGACCTTTGGAGGCTGATTCAGCATGTTCACAAATTCAATAGACTCTTTGCTAAGGACTCTGGGACTAACTTGTGTCTCACTGCCTTTCCCATTGTTCTGCCCTGACATGTGCTCCTGTCTGATGGGTAGAGCAACAAGACACCCCCTTAGAAGCAGATCTTGTGCTCTCCTCAGACCCTGCATCTACCATGGCCTTAGTCTTCGACTTTCATCTTCCAGAATCACGACAAATAAATTCTCGCTGTTAATAAATGCTCAAGCTTTTTTACTTTGTTATAGAAGCAGAAATGGACTGAGGTACACTCCAGCAAAGGAGACAAAATGGAGAGATAAGAGATGAGGCAGTTTGCCAGCCATAAGCCTGGGTTCCTGTGGATGATAGAGAAGACAGGGAAAAAGCAGAGAGCAGGTAAGTATATAAGCATGTTTTCCCAGTTGAGAGTAGAGGTTCATTTCTGCTTTTATATTTCTGAGTGATAATAAACTTCCCAAAGTTCTTCTTTCACCCATCTCTTTAAAGTTCCCAGCTGATGACTTCCCTTCTTATTCCCAACTCCTGTGTCCAGTACATGTTTCATCTAAATCAAGAACACAGAGAAGAGTTAAATACAGAGGTGGATTAGGTAAGAGGATGGTGCTGTCTCATCACGGTGAATAGGGAGGAAAAGAAGGAGACAGAACATCTGGAGATCTATGTTGGGAGGATGGGTAATGACATCCAAAGCTTTTCATGGGTCCTTAGTGGGAGAGAAAAGAGTGTCTCTTGCGCCGGGCAGTGGTGGCACACGCCTTTAATCCCAGCACTCGGGAGGCAGAGCCAGGCGGATCTCTGTGAGTTCGAGGCCAGCCTGGGCTACCAAGTGAGTTCCAGGAAAGGCGCAAAGCTACACAGAGAAACCCTGTCTTGAAAAACAAAAACAAACAAACAAACAAACAAACAAAAGAATGTCTCTTGTGCCTTGGCCACTCCTCAAACAAGAGTGCCAAGCAGATAGGCAGTCTGCTTGTGACTGCCTCAGTCCAGCCCATGTGGCCCCACTTTGGGGCTTGTAGGACAGGTAAGTTCAGAGAAACCGAGGCCCACCAGGGAAGCACTCCTTTTGTAAACACAACTATGTGACTATTTTGATTTTTTTTTAATTTCCTAAAAATAGTCTCTGCCATTAATAGCAACCACATAATTAAAGAACGAAGGGATGGACAGGAGTATTTGTTTCTTGACTTTTTTGTTTTGAAAGTTAGGGATGGGTCAAAGTCTCCAAAATAGAAAGACATGATGTAAATTATTTAAAATTATTGGGAAAAGAAACTGGTTAAAAAGCTAAGAAAAGGAAATCCAGCACTACAAGCAAATTTCACCTTTTTGCCATATGAGACTTATAAAAAATATGTTTTACAAGTAACTATGCATCTGCCCTGAGATGCTACTTTAAGAAACATATGTCTAGTCACACATATTATCACTAGGTTTTCTGGGGACAGAGAAAAAGATGTCAACCTCCATGATCCCACTGCGGTACATTGAGTGTACCTGAGGTAAGGCAGTAGTCTTCAGGAATGATTAGAGCAGCAGCTTTCTTCAGAAGGCAAAGGCTCTTAAATCTAAAATGAAAGCCTGGTGTTAAAAATGGATAGAAATTTAATTTTTTGGAATATATTGCTCTTTGAAATAAGCAGTAAAAACATCTTTTTCTCTTGAAGCAGGCCTAATGAATTCAAGGTACCAAACGTGTCATTGGAAATTTGTTGTCTTGGAAAGATATCTCTCTGTAGAAGCTCAGGGGTGTCCACCAGCGGTAAGCTGGTGTCAAATAAATAGCCAAGCCAAATAAGAGCTTACTGCTTGGTTTGCAGGTGGCTGGGACCATGAAACTACTTTTCAGAGAAGTCCAAACCAATCCAGAGAGGGGAGAATGAAGTAGGGTGGTCAGAAGGGAAGGTTCTGGGTCCCAGAAGGAACTGCAGAGAAAGCCAGAACATATATTACATTTGGAGCAGAGACATTTTACAGCTTTTGAATCTAATAAGAAAAATACATATTTCTTAAGCACTCATCAATACTGGAAATGGCTTCCAACAATAATAATAATAATAGGTGGTATTTATTAAGTACTTGAGTGTCTGGCCCTCAGCACATAACTTGAGGCAGAGCCAGCAATTAAACCCACACCAGTCTGTCTTCAGCACCTCCACACCACTGCCTCTTTCCCGCCATGTATTAAACTGGGATGGAAGGACTTGTTTGTCTCCGTTTGGGCTTTAGGTTTTGAGACACAGTGGGAATTGTTTCTTTAGCCCTTTCCTTCTAGAAATCAGCAAGAATAGGGGAATTTGGGGTGAACATTGCTAAGAGACACTGCTCCTGAGGAAGAAGCAGTCTGAAAGTTTTCATTTTCATTGAGTTGTGCTTAATGTTGCTGTGTTTTCATACGGTGGATAATTAAAGGAAAACAGTTGGATGTATTTTGGGATATGTGGTTTAGTGGGCGTTCCTAAGGGAAGCCAAGAAGCAGACATGAGATGTTCCCTGTGGCAAGAAGCATCTGGTCATTCACAAATGCTCGCTGAGGCTCCATGTCTCAGGCATCCTCCTCACTCAACCAAATGAAGTATATTTTTCTCCTGTGTGGCTCAGTTACACTTCAGGCTGTAAAGAGAGGTTGGAAAAATATCACACAAGTAGTCTTCCCTCTCTTTTCTCTTTCTTCAACTCCAAGAGAAGGCCCTTGGAATCAAAGAAGAAATCCTTATAGCAGAAATCAATGTAATGCCAGGTGCACAGAGAATTCTTATGTCTATGAGAATGCAAAGATGGACCCTCCATGCTTCTCCACCCTCTCTGGTCCTGGAGGACAATTCATATGATCTGCTGCAGTTGCTGTCCACAGCTCTGTCTGTCTAAAGCTGCTCACTAAGCTCTGGTGACACTCCTCCCTAGAGGACAATCCCTGGAGGAGTTGCTTCAGACTGAGCTAAAAGTTGTCCACATCATCAATGGACTCTTATGGTTTCCCTGTACTCCATTCACAAGTTCAAGTATCACTGTTTGCATTCAACTCTCCCTCAGTTATTTATTTTCCAGAGTGCCATCTGGTTTTAGCAAATACCATGAATGAGTCAATCTTAGGACATTAAAAATGGAAAAACCACATATGCAAAGGAAATAAAATCAATGCCCTGCTCTCCTGTGTTCCTTGGGGCAACCTGCATAATAGCTAAGACGTTGAAAGTACCTAAGTGCCCACCCACAGATGAATAGATAAATAGATTGTGGTATATCTACACAATGGAATATTATTTAGTCTTTTGAAGGAAGAAGAGACTGTCATTTGAAGCAATGTGGAGTAACTTGGAGGAGATCATGCTAAGTTGCATAAGACACAGAAGGAAATATAATGCATGATCTTGCCTGTCTATGGAATTTAAAAGAAAAAATAATATATAAAAGCACAACTGTAACACCATTACATTGATTACAGGGACTAGGGAGGAGGAGGAAATGGGGAAAGTAAGTCAAAGGGTACAAATGTGCAGAGACAAAGGATGAACATATTCAGACATCTGTGTGCAATGTGAGGACTAGAGTTAATTGTATTGTGTACTACAAATTTAATGAGAGGAAATACAAAGAGATCATACCTCAAAAACTGAATGATAGATAGGACAACTTATTGGACTGTAATCATCGTTTCACTATGAGTATTAAGGCATCATGCTGTGCATCTTCAATATATGGTTGTTTTAATTTTTATTTTTATGTTAACTGTATGGTTGTTTTGCTTTCAAGTATGTCTGGGAACCATATGTGTACCTGGCAGCTGCAGAGCCAGAAGAGGACATTGGATATCTTGGAACTAGAATTATAGAGGGTAGTGAGCCACCATGTAGGTGCTGGGGATTGAACCCTGCACCTCTGCAAGGGCAGCCAGTGGTGTTCATCACCGATTCATCTCTCCAGCCTGAGATAAAAGTTTTAAAAGAAGATGTTAACCAAGAAGACCTCTGTGCAGGTCCACTCCTACACCTTGTTCAACTCTTCCGTCCACCCCTAGATTCCACACACTCAGCCCTTCACAGGAACATCCTTGTTTCCCACACTTATCTCTGTGGCTCTTGATTTCTATTTTAAAGCCCCTACCTTCCACCCTGATCTCTCTCTCTCTCTCCCTCTCTCTCTTCCTTTCCCTGCTCTGAAACCTCTTCCTCTCACTCTATCTCACACTTTTTTATTGAAAAAAATGTCATACGATAGATTTTGATGCTATTTTTTCCTCCCAGGTCCTCCTTATCCCCCTACCCATCCAACTTTTTGTTCTTTTTCTCTTTAATAAACAAACAAACAAAATAACAAAAAGAAACACACAAAAAATAAAAATAAAAAAAAAAACAGCAAAAGGCCACCCAAAAGTCAAAAGAAGTCCACCCTGACCTCTTTACTTTCCAGACTATCGTCTGTGTGGATTTCATACCTCCACCAACTCTAGTTTCCTTAACAGGACTTGACTCTGTTCTTTCTCCCCGCCAAATCATGATGATTTTGCCCTCAAAAGTTTCAATGACATCTTACTTTTTCTATATGGACTTCACTAAAAAATATCAAGTCATGTTTCTACAAAATATGACTTTTTTCACACAACTAACCTCAACATAATCAAATAGTTTTCTCAAACAATGTTCCAAATATTTTAAGTTAATACTCCTTATTGAATCTTAACCCTAGGATCAATGGTTCCCTCAGGTCTCCAAACCCATATTCACAGTTACCCACCCTGAGACTGTCATGTTACTTTACAGGGTGCACTATCACTGGAAATGCTTGCCCAGCATCCATTTCCAAAACTGCTAGTCAAAGGAGAGAAAATACACAATTGTTGATATAGCTCTCTCAACTCTATCTATTCCCCTCCCTCTTCTCTTCCCCCATCCCTTCCTACTTCTCTTCTCTCTTTTTTCTTCTTTCACGCTCTCTTTTTAAGAGATTCACTGAAAGTTTGTCTCACTAGATTCTGTCCCCAAACCTAAGTTATTCAAACACTCATTCTACGCTGGAGTCAGTGAGGAATGTGTAATAACAGGAAAAAGAAATATACACACTTTCTGTGCTTGGCATGGCCTTGTGTTATGTGGCTTGGGAAGGTATGTCTGGGAGTATCGTATGGCCATTACCCAACCTGGACACAGTGGAGCTCTGTGTGGCATCCCTCACTGTCCAACCTGAAGGAACAGACATTCAGTTAAGTTGGCTCACATTGACTCTTTCAAGAAAATTCATAAAATGTTTTTTTCAACTGAAAATTATGTATTTTTTCCAAATGAAAGAATTCAATCACTCCTTTCTCCTCACCCCCAACCCTGAATCATCTTTTGCTTCGTTATACTCAAATGGAAGGAAACAACACAATTTCATTAATTCTCATGAATACTTGGTGCATTCACCATTCAATGAAGTCTCCTTTTACATAGTCACCGTTAACTGGATATTTATAAATTCTATAAAACCTTATAAAGAAAGTACTGTTTGTATGCCTATTTTACCAAAGTCAAACCCCAGATTATAGGATGCTGGGAGAACTTGCCTGAATTAACACAGTTAATACCGGAGGACCTGAATTCACATGCTAGGCTGTCTCATTCCATACACTGACTTCAGTACTAGAATACTCCTCTAGCATATTAGCATAGATAAGCTTTGACTTTTTCAATGAAATACAAATCCAAGACAAATTGTTCAAAAGTGTTCTTGAGATTCTTATGTTTTTATGTCACCAGAAAAACTATACCACATTGCAACAGGGTGAATTCCTGGGCCAAGAATAGCAGTTGTATCATATCGTTTCAAACCAAAGGTGGCTAGAACATTCTTGGAATAGCTTATAGCCCCTACATCCAGGAATAGCAAGCACATCTCCTCCTTTTTGCTCCTTATCTGAAGTGACGAGGGTGAGGCTGCATTGCCTTGTGGACCACTGGACTGAAACATTTGTTAATGGTGGTGATTTCTGTGAAGGATTTAATTGCCAACTAGCTTGCGATTTAGATCCAACCTCCAATTTGGTCAGCTTTGTTGAAGAGATTTGTCACTTTAAACTGGTTTGGAGGAAGGGGAAGGCCATTAATCCAGTGTGTCTGACACTTAGAAATGACAAGGACTGGGATCAACAAGTAAGAAAAGCTGGCTGACAAGGCTTCCTAGGTCTCACCTTCAAAATCAAAGTCTCAGCCATTAAAGAAAAAAAGGACTCAAAGGAAACCTCTACTGCAGGATAAATTTTCTTCCAAAGCTTAGTCTCCTTACTACTGGGGAATTGACCCAGATCTTGCCTGATCTCACAGCAGCCAGAGAAGGATCTTTCTGTTTCTTTCCTTCCTTACCTTTTCTTGAAGATGTGAGGGGACAGGTCAGGAGATTTAGGTAGAACTCTGCTGGCACAAGCTGGTTTATACAAGTGCAGCTTGTAATTTTCTCTAAAATATCAGTTGGAACTATTTCACTGTCTGATTTAGTCTGAAAACTTGAGGAAAGGGAAAAAGAGCTCTGAGGAGGTCCCAGGTTTTCTTCCAAGTCACTCGTGTCTGTAAGCCAGGCATTGTAACTAGTATCGGAGAAGCATTTCACCATAAGTCCTTGGGCTCAGTAAGTCATGGCTTCTCTTTCCCTAATGACATCAGAAATATATGCACCCATTGTACCTGTGTGATAAGGAGCCTACACAGTTAACACAGCATTGCCATTAGGCTGTCTGATGTTCCAAAGCAGTGCTCCCCTCCCTGGTGATATGTGAGTATCCTGGACTACTGTGGCCCCTCTGGGCTCATTTTATAGACCTAGCAATTCTATATTGTATTTGGTATTCCTTAAAATGCTACCGTTCAATTCCCATGCCATTAGCTAAGTTTCAGCTTTATTGAGCCTGTCTAGTATATAATGTGTATCACACCCCTACTTTATCCATCAACACATCTGTAAGTCTGTAAGTGTCTGTTACAGTCACAGCTCCTTATAAGGATACTGACTCAGATGTGGACTTTGGTTCTGCATTGGTGATTAAAACAGGAACTAGAGCATAAACTAGAGTTTTCTTATTAATATACCCCTCTCTAGGGGGAATAAAAGGGCTCCCAGCTCATATCTGACTTAAATGTGGCCATACCCAAGTGTTCATATCAGAACCCAACTCACATCCTTTCCTTGGAGAACGACAAATACCAGGTGAACCCAGAGTCACTCAAGGCCAGGTTGCTATTGCAAATGAAACACTTACTCTGCTGAGTCTTATTTGTGAACCCTGGAGAGCCAGAGCATTTGGGGTGCTACTGAAGCCATTTCCACCGAGCCCCAAATTCCTAGGCACATGCCCTAAGATAGCAAATTGTTAGTGTTAAAGAAAACCAAATCATATCATGTTAAAGAGTCCAAGACAGCAACTACTATTTCCACATCACAAATAAATAACAATAAAATAAAATCATGAAGTAAAGTCAGACCACCTCCAGCTTACAGCGGTTTTACATAATGACTATATTTTTCTATCTATATTCCTATATGTATTTTTCTGCACCTTTAGTGCAGGCATTACTTAGAGGTAGTGATTTGAATTGGAATTGTGATCTTGTTCTGATGTAGGACAGCCATTCTTCTCACTTTCAACATAGCATTCAGCAATCACAAGTGGTAGCCAAAACTTTATTATAAAGTAGGATTTATGTTAGATAAATCCTTTAGTCTTACATAGTTGTTCTGAATGCATCCGAGGCAGACCATGATAAGTTATAAGGTTCAGTAGATTAGGCATATGAAATATGGTTTTTACCTTGCAATGTTTTAAACTCATGAGTTTATCAAGGATGTAAGTCCTCAAAAATTAAGGAGTACCTGTATGAAGATACCTGTTTGTCCAAAGCTAGTTCTTTTTTCCCTAAAGCCTAAAGAATAATCAGTAGAAGAGATTCCATATGCTTGTGCTAGTCTTAAGGGCTAACCGTCATGGAAACGACTCATCTTATAGCCCAGGGGCACCTCTTCTGGGAGCTCTGTTGAATGTGTCCTGTAATGGTTCCTCTCTGCATTAATCCACGCAAGCCCAGCTTCAAGACTTATAGGTTACATTCAGCTGATTGACAGGGATATCCAGATGACTGAGGTTGGAGCAGTAGAGCAACTCTTGCTCTTCTTAAGCCATTACACTCCACCAAGAGCTCTGCCCTGCGCTCTGTCACTTCAGTGTGGAAGCATCATGTGTGGGAGAAAGGAAAGCAGTATAACTCCAGGCTGATGGTGCTGGTAAATATGGGAGCCAGTGTGGCCTTAGAATATGCTTAAAGGATGACCACCTTCTAACAAATGGGGCTCCTTGAGTATTTTTATCATCATCGTCATCCCCATAGGCAAACAGTCATAAACATATAATAAATAAATCTAGAAAATAATTGGTGAATATATAATCAATAATGTAAAATGGAATACCTACCTCTAGTCATGCTCAGATTGTGATGGTTTTTAATTTTTTAAGATTTATTATCACACACACACATATGTGTGAGTGTTTTGCCTTTATGTATGTATATACACTATGTGTGTGCCTGTTTCCTGAGGTCAGGTATCAAATCCCCTGTAACTGAAGTTATGGATGGTTATGAGCCAAGATGCAGTTGCCAGGAGCTAAACTTTGGTCCTTTGCAAGAATAACAAGTATAACAAGTGTTCTTAACCACTGAGCCCTCTCTGCAGCCCCATAGTGATTTTTTTAAAATAACATTTATCATCCTCTGAAGTTATCTGTTTTGTTCACGGTTGTATCCCTAGAACTAGAATGGTGGTGCCTGCCTGGCATATGGTAAATGTTCAGTGAGCATGCACTAAGTAAGTATATGATGTATACAAACACATTTACAGTGTAGTATGAAGATACATTTAATTAATCAACAAAAATAAGCTATTAAGGACCTGTGGTGCTTTTAATAGGCCAGTACAAAATGTGAACTGAAAAGGTTCCTTTCAAGTGTGCTAGGTGTCCTCCAACAGGTCCTCCAACACCTCTGACACAGTTGTTTACCAGTAATGTAACAGCAGTAGTAAATCCAATCTCACCAGAACATTGTGAAGATTGAATAGTTTAACATGTGAAAGCAATGCATCATAAGCACCATGTAAACAGTAGGTCTGTTACCATGGTAACCACAAGCAGGAGGAGATAAGCAGATTATTGGGTTCTTAAGGGATATGAGATCAGCACACACAGCTGCTTCCCTTGGGAAGTGGATGCTTATGCTGAGTTCTTCCTTTTTAAGAAGTTCTTTAATAAACACATTCCTTTCTGATCTCAGGTTGTGTATAATATCATTGCTGCTGCCCGTCCAAGCAATGCAAACAAATAGCAACCTTAACCTGCTCTGCCTATCTCTTACCAACCCCGGAAAGAATGAATTCAGGGGTGGCCTCCTCCCATGTGCCCTTCTAGATGTTTTTCCCTGAAGTCTCAGTCCTGTGGCCTAAGTTGGAACTTTCTCCACCTATGGGCAGTTAAAATCTGTGCCTATTCTTTACTTGACTCTCTGGACCCTCCTTGATAAATCCACCTTTACTTTGATGATCAGCTGCCCCCAGAACAGGGCCTGAGACAAAGTAAGAATTCAATAACATGTAATCAATTATGAGTGAATGATATGAGAAAAGGCCCCAGTTTCCATGGTCAGTATTATAGAAGATTCTCTTACTAGGGCTTTTAATATTTAATTTCAGAAATGTGTGTCCTTGTAAAAGCTAGGGAAATGCCATGCTGGGTAGAACTATCTATCTATGACATTGTAATTTTTTTCCATTTTCTGTCTGTGTCTCCTCTGTAGACAGGGTCTCTCTTCTTACTGAGACCATGAGCACAGCACAGGCCGACTCCACCTTCCTGTCACTAGGATCCCTGTGCATGTTCTCCCAAAGAAGAACTCAGGGGAGTAAGAAGCAGGGTGTAAAGGTTTCTAGGAATTTGTAAAAGTCCCAGTGATCCCTACAGAAATATATTTGAGAAATTACTTTGAACTTTAGCATCCAGCAGGTTTTTAGTGTTCCAGACAATGAAAAAATAAAGGCTTCAGTTCTATGAAGCCAGAAATACCTTTCTAGGCCTCATTTCATATCAGAAGGCAATCAGGTTTATCTCTGCAAAGTTTGAATGTAATAAAATTCAGCTATAAAATATTTTATATGCCACAGGCTTCAAAACTCAAAGCTTTGACTCTGTTGAATAGGCTTTTTGCAGCATGCTGCAGCAGCTACAAGAAGAAACACACACACACTCACACACACACACACACACACACACACACACACACACACACACTATAAATACCTCTTATACAACCGTCAATGGTGTATAAGAGTTCTCATCTCAATGCTTCTCATCCTTACTACAGGTCAGTTAGAGGCAAACTGACACTTGAAGCACTTCGCCGAAAAACTGAATTAATAGAAATCTCTTGCAACACCCCAAAGAGCATTCAAAAGTCATTCCTTGTTTGCCTACATTATTCAACAGGGACAGATAGTCTCCAGCAGGCTCAGCAGCAATCTCCCCTTTAAAATACGAAGTTGTCTCTTTGGGAACCAAAGAAGCAGAGTCTTCCACCCATAGCTGCCTGGGTTGCCCTTCTTCAGCTCAATTCCCTGTCTGCCACAGAGATATGGGACCCCAGATAGAACAGGCAAGGTGACAGATCCAAGCATAACTTCACTCTGGTCTAAGAGGCTCAGGGTACCACTTTCCTGGAATTAACCCCACAGAGCAACTGGGAAATGTCAACCCCCATGCTTCTGCAAGCCTAGCAAGGTGTGGTGGATTGAATGAAAATGACCCCCCAGACTCATAGGGAGTGTGGCATTATTGGAGGTGTGGCCTTGTTGAAGTAGGTGCAGCTTTGTCGGAGGAAGTGTGTAACAGAGGGCGGGCTTTGAGATTTCAGAAGCTCAAAGCAGGTCCAGTATCACTCTCTCTTCTTGCTTTCTAAGGATCTGGATATAGAACTCTCAGCTGTTTCTCCAGTACCATATCTGCTTGCATGCTGCCATACTTCTTGCCATGACGATAATAGACTAAACCTCTGAATTGTAAGCCAGCCCCCATTAAATGTTTTCCTTTTTAAGACTTGCTGTGGTCATGGTGTCTGTTCACAGCACTAGAAACTCTTACTAAGATACAGGGTTATGTATGTAAGGGCTTTGAAGAAGACTACAGTCACATGACACAGGAGTTTACTCACATTTTACTCAGGCTTTGTCAAATAACCACATGCAGATGTTTTCATTTATTTGTGTGTGTGTGTGTGTGTGTGTGTGTGTGTGTGTGTGTGTGTGTGTGTGTGTATTGTTTTTCAATCACTCTCCACCTTGCTTTTGGAGACAGAAGCTCTCATGGAACCAGGAGCTCACCGGTTCAGCTAGGCTGGCTAGTTAAACATCTTCAGAGATTCATCTGTCCCCATGCCCCACCAGGGCTGGGGGTACAGATGCATGCTGCCATGCCCCCCTTCTTATATGGGTGCTGATAACCCGAACTCAGGTCTTCACGTGTGTATAGGAGACACTTTGCTGGCTGAGCCTACTTCCCAGCTGCCCTTTCTTCCCGACAACCCTGATTTAAAACAATCCTTCAGTTGTGCTGTGTTCCCCTACCCTATGTTGGTCTTCATCACTTTTATAATCTCTTGCTATGGCCATTTATTCTCTGTGTCTCTTTACTAGAATATAGACCTAAGGAAAGCTGTGACTTGGTTTCCATCACTTACTACTACTAGATCATATAGAGTGGACTAGAATAGTTCCTAATACTTTATTGATAACAAAATTTGCCTGTTGATCAGAGCAGAAATAAATGAAGTAATGAATGATGGAGGTAGAAGACCATGGACAAACACTGTAAAGGAAGGCTGGGGAGCACACGTTATAATAAGTCTATTTCCAAACATGGCATGCAGCCAGACATAAGCATTGTCTAGTCTTGTTTTCTCTGCCCCTGGTGCTCCATGCAGTGCCAATGTCACCAGCTCTCTAGAGCTGCCACAGACCTCATACAAAGTCCTGAAATTGGTCTATACCATGGTGGATGAGGCTAGGGAGAATCCCTGCCAAGCAATGGAAACTAGTGGTTTAATCCACAACCAACACATATACTGCTTGGCATGATATTATATCTTAGAAACAAGAAAGCATCAAGAGAATGGGGTCCTTTCATTTAGCATATTTGAAAGTTGAAGAACTAAAAGTAATTGAAGATGTTGACATCTTATTTTTCTTCCACAACCTCTACACACATGGCTTTCATCACACTCTGCCCCTGCCCTTTTCCTTTCTTCACTGACACCACTGTACCCTATCAATAAAGTGTGAATCATCTCCAAATCTCAATAAAAAAAAAAACGTGTTGTCCAAAAAAGAGTCGGGAAGCTGAAATTCCAACTGCTCCACCACTTACAGGATTGTGAACATGATATTAATGGGGAACTACTCCAGGCCTCAAGGTTTCTGATGGAGGACCATTTGAAACAGCACCTCTCTCCACATCCATAAATAAAGCAATGCATGAGTTCATCTTCTTTACACCCCAGTGATCTGTTGTCCTCTGGATTTTGACCAGTTGTGGTTTTCTGCTCACACCTATAATCTCAGCACCCAGGAGACTGAAGGGGAAAGATTGCTGCAATTTTAAAGCTGGTTTGGGCTTCACAGTGAGTTTCAGGTGAGCCTAGAGGATAATATGAAGCTCTGTCTCAAAAGCAAACAAAAAAAATGTAATGTATTCATTTGCAAATATTGAACCAGATATTTTAAGAGCAGAAAGGGCTTTAGGTCATCTCACTCATCCTTTCAACAATGCTTTAATCTCCACAGAGCATCCCCTGTGAGTTGATGTATACTGTTTCCCTGACCCTGTTCAGGAGAGATGGCTCACTGCATACTTGCCTTCAACAGTCTGCACTCATCCTCCAGGGGTATTCCAGAGATGATGCTCATATACGCAACACTACTGAGCTGAGAAGGGAAAGGAACCTGTTTTCAAAGTCGTGCTTCCAAATGTTTCCTCAGGGGGGAAAAAAATAGTGAAACTGACAAGGGCAGGGTCGGGGGAGCAGCGGTCTGAACCAAGCATCTTGGCACAGAGTCGTCTCCCGTGTCTTGTAATCCCAAGAATTAACTAGGGGTCAATTCAATCTGTGTAATGTTTCCAGGGGAAGAAAGGAATAATGCTCCCCCTATCTTTCAAACTATTTACCTTCATGTCCCCTGGAACTTTTAAAACAGTGTGGCTTGAAAATCTAGTCTGTAAGTTGCTTTGGTTTCAGGACCATAAAGAATGTATAAGTTGTTTTCTCTCCAACCCCCCTAGCTACTGGCAGGAAGAGCAAAACCCAGGCATTTGCAGCTCAACACTGGAAAGTCTGTGTCTAATATGATCACCTTCACCCTGACACACACATCTGACAGGCATCAATATAATTCTCTGAAGTTGCCTTTTTCTACTCTGTGAAGATTTGGTGGGGAGAGCTTCCAGGCTCAGGTACACCCAGAAGAACTGAGAGCTGCTGTCTGCCAAAGCCTCTGGGACCCTCGGTCTTGGGAGGTTTCTGATCATTCCTGTTAATGATGTCTGAGTGATGATGACCATGCTGAACAATGTCCACCTGAGTCCCCAAGTTCGTATATATCCCTGTCAAGGGAGTACAAACAAACGCCTCAATTTTATCATCTAATGCTAATGGTGGCACTTGGGAATTTATAAATCATAAAACAAGGTGTCTGCCTTAACTCTTGCCTGTTAGGACTGTTGCCAACAATGTAACATTAGCCAAGCCTGTGCAAACCCAGGGAGCGTTTCGTAGTTACTTGGTGGTGATGGTAAGCCCTAGGCATGCCGAGTCTGGGGACATTCAGCTGAGCCACCATCACAGCCGTGCATATATCAGTCCCTGGGGACCCAAGGTCACTTTAAACCCACCTTCCTGACCTCTTAGGAAAAGGTTTCTGACTGGGGGGCAGAGGGCGGGAAACAATGGTGCAAAGGCTTGCATTCTCTCATTCTTTTATTTGACGAATTTCCTTATTCCATCCTCACGTGAAGGCTGTCTAAGGGGTCTAGTGAAAAGTGAGGCTGTCTTTAGGTACAGAAATCGAAATAAGCCAGGGTTCTCAAACGCCTCACTGACAAAAAGAAAAGCAGATGCACTGTGTATCTATGTGTCAATAACAAGTCCATTGGCCTGAACAGACTGTCAGTGATTACCAATGGGTTAAAACGTCTGCCTGATTTCAAGTCTTCATTAAGAAGGATTAAGATTTGATTCTGTAGCTCCATGAGGAGAAATCCAGGAAGATGAGATGGTTAAAAAGCATTGAATTTGATTAGTAGGACAGAAAAAGACGTCAATGTTAGTTTTATACTGTGCAGTGTTATTCATTAAGTGGTGCCGTTTACCATGCGAGAAGAGCCACGAGGTACTACAAAGCCCACTATAAAGAGTTTATTAAGGAAAGATGTGCTTAGGCCTATGGAACTCGTGCAGGGAGAGGGAGGAAGAAGAGGAAGAAGTGGGGAGGAATCTGTGACCCTCTTTTTTATGGATTCCCCCCCCACGCGTGTATGGGCTCATGTAGCTACATCACACATGCACATAGATTGCGTGATAATGCTGCGTGCAAATAATGAGATCATGCAGCACACGGATTATGCAGGACATAAGGACGTAAGGCCCTGGGATGACCAATCCTCCTGCCTGGTTACTGGACAGCGCATGTGCGGTCATGTAGCTGGGGGAGTGACCATGGGCCAGGAATTCCAACAGTCAAGACAGCCTACTAAGTTACATCACTGACACACAGCCAAGAGCTTGCCTGGAGTTGGCAGTGTTTTAAAGAAAATTGCAGAAGCAGCCTTGAAAGGACTAACAGCACATTTTTACACCACAAAGTTGGCACACTGTTAAGTGTGGCAATACAAATGGCCCACACCATAGTCTCTACTGCCTTCATTTCTATTCATGTCTTAACAAGCCAAAGAAATCACGTAAGTGTGCCAAGGGCAAGGAATGAGTCTCTAGTAGCAACTGCCATCATAAAGGTCCTCAGTGACATCCACCAGGTATACAGGGACTCAGCAAAGGGAAGCGCTCTTCTCTGAATACCACCTAGTTCTTGAGAGAGACCACATTTCCCCCTACGTATATATGTAGGTTAAGAGGCAGACTCACAGGAGGACTGAAGGGGAATGACAGGGACCAAAGAGGCCACTGCACTTCAGTGAACTGATGAAGGCTCTTGTCTTTCCACAGGTACTTCAGAAATGTCTTCATCCTCGCCAGCATCAGAACCCATTATTTTCCTTGTAGACACATAAGGAAACTGTATTTTCTGGCTTCCCTTGTAGAATTAATACATACCATTCACACACTTAACTGATTCACCCACTCCCACCCTCTCTCGGGAAGAAACAGATGCATATCTTCTATTTTGAGGGCTCATATCATTCAAGAGGCAAGTCCATATCATGAAAAAGAAAAGGTTGAAGCAGAGAGCCCTTGAGCTGGGGAGGCTGTGGTTACCATGTAGAGACCACTACTTAGTCAACTTCCTGGGACAGTGAATGCAGAGCCCTGATAGGGTGGAGGATGGGTGGGAACAAGACAGGGTGAGTGAGTATGGGCTTTGTGCTGTAACTACTAGGGAGCACCAAGAAATTACTCTTGGTCCAGTTTATTGTAAACTTCATGTCCTCAACACCATCATAAATGATGAAGAGATTAACATAAAATCCTTCCTGAGAAACATTCTTTTCTTAGTCACGGGGGAGCCTGGATTCTTGGATGGAGCCTTTGCTGAGAGCCAGCTCAGTCTGATAGGTTGGCCTGTCTCAACATCAGTAGTCAACAGAACGCTTCGCGTCAAGGACAGCCAAGGCTACAGCTGTGGTTCATCATGTTTTGGTGGGAGATAGTTGGCGGAAGAAAACAAAGGTCTGAGGGAACCTCTTGAGAAACTGGGGTGGCAAAATACAAAATGCTAAAAAGCCAAGTGCTTTTCCTCCTACCTCCAAAAAAGAAAGAGTATCTTCTAGGGCTCTGACGTTCTCCTTACTTTATTTACTAATGCCGTCCATTGTGGTGAGGAAAGGAGACCATTAGACTACCAATTTTTGAGATAATTTTTCTCTATACTTTTTCGTTTGGGTTATCATCAAGCAAGGATTTTTTTCCTCTGGTTCATGTCTATGTCTATTGCTAGGAAAAAAACTCTTTAAACTAATGTTTAGGTGAGTATACAAAGTAATAGACTTATTGTGGCATTTTCATGGATAATATATCATTATAGTTTGTTCTAATTTGTTCTCTTCCCTTCCCCCTCTTCTCCAAGCCCCCTTAGAAAAATCTTAATGTAGGATTTATCTCCAGGTTTCTCCACTTGTGGTTCTGAATAAGTTTTGTTTATTTGATTATTTGCTTGATTGTTTGCCTGTTTGTTTGTTTTCTATTTTTGAAACAAGGTCTTGCTGTGTAGCCCAGATTGGCCTCAAACTAGTGATTCTCGTCTCTGTCTCCCAGTCCTGGGATTATAGGCTTACACTGCCCTGCCAAGACTTAATTTTAATTTGATAATAAATGAGTTAAGACAACAATGATTGAGGAAACATCCAAGGATTGGGTGTATCTCCTAAAGAATTAGAAATACACAGCTCCCCACCCCAGACACTTTAACCACAGTCATGTTGGCCTTGGGAGGCATCCAGTTGGAGACAGAACTCACCAGTAAAGTCCTGGGTACTTTATTGCACTGGGCTGATAAAAATCAGATGGCTTATGACACATGTCTCTATTATATACACGGAGACGTGGGATGCCAAGCTTCACAGGGAGTTTTCTCTGTGGTAAAAAGTGATGAGTGAGTTTTCTTTCTTTCTTTGTGTTAATCTATATTTTGTTTTGAGAGCAAAGAAAATATGCTATTTGGACAATATTATACTGATTCTAGAGAAAGTTGTTTTCCTTTATTCTTTGTTTTTACAAGAAGAAATTCATAGATGGATCCCTGTGTTCCATCAGCTCAGAAATACACAATAGAGTTGAGAAGGCAGAAGGTTAGGTGGCTTTAAAAAGCCACCAAACAGCAGTGGTGACACATGCCTTTAATCCCAGCACTCAGAAGACAGAGGCAGGTGGATGTCTGTGAGTTCAAGGCCAGCCTGGTCTACAGAGTGAGTTCCAGGAAAGGTACAAAGCTACACAGAGAAACCCTGTCTCAAAAAAAATAAATAAATAAAAAATAAAAAGCCACCAAAGCTGCTGAGTTACTCGCACAGAGTGGGCTTCACCGCACAGCAAACTCTTTATGATTTGACGTCAAGATGTGGTTTGAGGATCCAATTTTTTTATGCAGCTTTAAACAAAAATGTAAACTTTTTCTAAATGCATACAGGCACACACAATTGCTGAACCAAAATTTCATCCAGGGTGTGAGGCAGCCTGGAAAAGATCACACTGGGTTCCATACTCTCTGTAGTTCTCACAGACAGACACCCTATGATCCACACACTTGGAAAGGAAATTTGAGAGAACATTAAGCACTAGGAAAAAAAACTCAGAAGGTCTTCCATTACACTCTGGGAAAGAGAAAGGTTCATTTTCATCACTTTTATTGCCATTGTACTGAACCATAAATCATAATAACAACAATTATGAAATAAGGCTTGAGAAGAGACAAAAAGCATCAGTCCTCTTTTCAGATGGTTTAATATTCAATAGAGAAAGTTCAAGTATTAAAAAAAAAAAGTTGATCCAGTGTGATGACATTAGAAAGTGGGGCTTTCGGGGGTGGCACAGCAAAAGTCACCTTCAGTGAGGAAGTGGACATATACAGTCATGAAATGTACAGCTCTTCAAATTGGACTCCTGATCCTCTTGAGATGGAAGCTGTTGCGTCTTAAGTCAGCCACTCTGTAGTACATTGTTATGGCAGAGAAAACAGGTTGAAGACACATGGATAAGTTGTGACCGCAGAAAAATTGCAAGGTATTGATCATCACATAAAATCCAATTGTATTGCTTACCATCGATGACCAATTTGAAAGTGGATTAAAAAAACATGCATAATAATGATGAGTAAAAGCATAAGTTCTAAAAAATGTGGAAAATTTATATGGACTATTGTAACAAAAATTTAAGATTTTGAATAAATGGGAAGAGGCATTAAGCACACTGAGTCAAAATAGATTTAATACAATTAAAAGATACAAAACTGAATGATATCAAGTGTTCACTTTAAAACAGGTTGAGTGTAGATAGGAAAAAATATATCCCTTAAAAGCGTGCATTAAGGGAGAAGATAAAACTTAATTTAGAAAAAACAACCACCTAAGAAAATACATATCAAATAAAACAATAAAAAAAATTAGTAAAAATTTAATGGATGGAAATTGACATGTAAAGAGAAGGGAGGTTGTAAACAATTGCAAGATGGAAACCTGTGGTGGCTGGAATTGAACAGTCACTGAAGAAAAAAGGCAGTAATACCCACTATTAGGAACAGCAGTGTAGACACTACTAAAATGCTGTGGATGGGCAAAAGAAGAAATTCTTTATAATAAGTTTTGAACAGCCTGCTTGAAAATTTTGTTGAAATATTTTTTAATTCTAGAAAAAATACATCAACAACATTGCTTCAAGAAAAAAATCCATTAAGAAACAAATCAACTGTTGCATTTTTTTTTGGATCATCTATCAAGTGATTTTTACCAGCAATTACTGCAAAGAGTTGAATTTTTTCCTAGAGAGGTGGCTTAGTGCTTCAGAGCACTGGCTGCCCTCCAGAAGACCTGGTTTGATTCCCAGTACCTACATGGTGGCCCACAACCATCTATTACTCCAGTCCCTAGGGATCCAATGCCTTCTCCGGCCTGTGCACATGTGGTACACAGAAATACATACAGACAAAACATCCATACACATAAAATTCAAGCAAAATTATTGGAAAAGTCCCAAAATAACACATCCTTCTTGGGAATAGCAAAAAGGGTAGGTATTCCTCATCTAATTTTATAAAATGCAGCAAATGCATGTGACAAAGAATTATGAGGAAAGAAAACTATGGTTCTGTCTCTCCCAAGAACATAAATGAAAAAAGTCTTAACAAACTGTTTGCCAAGTGAATCCAAATTTAACAAAGACTGTCCCATGATCAAGCAGGGCTTTGCACCAGGATTCTGTGAAGGGAAGCCAGATAGATGCGTGGATGCACATAGATGATACTGGAGATTTGGGGCTGTGTGGGGCTGCAGATACTCTGATGTTTTAATTGTACTTCCAATAAAATAGATTAAAATATTACTGAGTAGAGTATGGAATCTCAAAGGGTTATTAAGAAGGAGGTATGGCAGAGCCTCCTAGTGAGTGAGAAAGTAGAGGAGATATGATGTGTCTACATTTGGGGTCAAGAACTGAAAGATCACTTACTAGAGGTACTGGCTTATATAGAAACAATGTTTTTTTTCAGGATCAAGAAGTAACAAAATGACAAACTTTTCACAACCTACAGACAAATCTGGTGTGTGCTGGTTAGTTTTATGTCAACTTGGCAAAAGTCCGAGTCATTTGAGAAGAGGGAAACTGAACTGAGAAAATCTTCCCACCAGATTGGCATGTAGGCAAGCATGCTGGATATTTTCCTAATTAATGACCAATTTAGGGGGACCAAGCTTATTAGAGGTGGTGGCACCCCTGGGCTGGGGGTCCTGGTTCTATAAGAAAGCAGGCTGAACAAGCCATAAGGAGCAAGACAGTAAGCAGCGCTCCTCCATGACCTCTGTGTCAGTGCCTGTTCCCAGTTCTTGCTCTGACTACCTTGGAAGATGGATTACAGTCTATAAACGGAAATAAACCTTTTCCTCCCCAAGTTGCTTTAGATGGTGGTGTATTATCACATCAACAGAAATCCTAACTTATTGATTTTTTATAGTAAAAGTCCACAAATATTACAATGTAAATATAAAAATGTCAATCATATTGCTTAATTATCCTATCTCATCATGAGCAGGAACTCTGTTAGAGATAAGATCTGCTTTTCAAGTGTCTACATTTAAGCCAAGAGAGAAAGCTCACATTCCTGAGACAATTATCCCACAGCAATTGGTGTGTGTGTGTGTGTGTGTGTGTGTGTGTGTGTGCATGTGTGTGCATGTGTGTGCATGTGTACATGCATGTCTGTACACTCTGAAATAAGTCTAACAAAAACAAATAGATTTTTTCTTAATGTGAAAAATGCAGTTGTATGGAATTCTAGTTTGCTGCTCCCGAGAAAGGGAGAATGGTTAGCAACTCTCAGGACCTCAAACAAACCCCGACTCTGCCAGCATTTAACTGCTTCACAGCTGAATGAACCATAAACTTCCAGACCTGAAACAAAGTTTGATTCAACTTCCAACAGGTACCTCGGAATACAAAGCCTGCACAGTACATTTCTCCCTGGAAAACGGACTCAAATCATCTCGTCTGGTTGATAAATATTGCCTGGAGGGAAACTTCATCTTGTTCATATAAAAATAAGCTAAGAGGCCACCCGGTTCACTTCCTTTCCATTCTCACTTCCTTGTGCTCCCACAAGAAGGCCCAAATCCTCCAGAAAACCGGGGAAGATGCTGGAGAGGTGGAACGCACTTTTCCTCAGGCTCTAAGACAGTCTTTCTTCGGAGCCTGGCACCCCCTCCTGAGAGGTCCACAGTCACGGTCCACAGTAAACCAGTGCTGAGCTGGCCTGCGAGCCTGTGCTGCGGTGGCTGTCGTTTTCTCTGTGAACTTAGTGTATCCAGTTGCCTCTCAGATCTCCCGCTCTTTTGAACAAATCAGGTTTTGGGTGTTGATCCCTTCTGGTCTTATAAACCTCCATGGAAATGACATTCACTGAATACAATGATTTTTGTTGTTCAAATCGAGAAAGACAGGAATATAGGCATGACTATGAGCATGCCCAGTGGCAGCTGACGAGGGTGTGCTTGGAGGGGCTGATTGAGATCTCCGCTGCCACCCACCTGCTGAAGTTCTGTGACTTGAGCCCAGTGAAAGAAGGTCAAAGTGCATGCCACCTCTTTGTTCTCTACCAGATCTTCAGTGGTTGCTTCCCTCTCCACACTCACCCACCTTGTGCTCTCTAGGCAGCTCAGCCTTAACTCTAAGAGACTGAGAAGCCAAGAGAGCTTTCAAGCAGCCAGAGTCAAATTATAATTTCTGGATCTTATTAAATAACTTAAACTCTTCAAAGTATAGCTTTCCAAATATTTTGAGAGCAATTAGTGATAATAACATATTTAGCAATGCATATCCCATATATCCATACATGTACACTCATGTAAACTGAAAACATGTAATGAGATGGTGCTTACTCTCGTAAGATTCATTCTAAGCACTGTTTCATTGATTCTAGTCTGTTTACAAATCTGTAAAGGTAGCTGTGCCCAATCAAATTGGTTTCATGGTCTACTAATGAATTTAGATGCTCATTTATTTTTTTTAAATTAATAACCCTGGCTTTACATGTTAGTTTCCTCACCTGTGAACATGAGAAAATAATAGTGTCATTTATGGAGACTGACTGAAAATGTTCTAAGGGTATGGAAAGACTTAGGTAGCAAGTAAATCTTCTCATACCTCAAATCCGAGAGGGAAGCTCCCAGTAATGTCACCTTTCATGAATCTGAGAATGAGTCACATTAATTTTTCCTAGCATGCACGGCAGTGGAGAAGCCTGGGCTTGGCTTCTGTTGCAGATGTGGTCAATGAGAATGTGGAGGTTGGCCCTACAGCAGCATCGGCCATCTTGCAGCCATGAGAGGTCATGCCTGCAAAGGAAGAGGAGGGGCTTGATATTGGTGATACTTCTGACTTGCTGGACTGCCAGCTCAGTCTTTCTTTAAGCCAAGAAAATTCCACTTGGATAATTTTATACAGAGCAGTGGACACACCTGTCATGATGCCCCTTCCTTCACCAGCAGGAAGTGCTGAAACTGGCCTTAGACTCTTGAAAATGAACATCCCTTAAAGCTTCAGGACAGAGTTTGGGACTCTAAATCTACAGCAGCAGGAAATTCTCACTTGGTTCTTAAGCTTGCCTTCTTCCTACCATCCCTGAAAGGCTCATAAGAAAAGGGAAGCACCCTGGGCTCTTCTCTTGGGCATGGAAAATAGTGTTATTTCCAGGGGACAGATGAGAGACTCTCGGAGTCCTGATGCCAACAACTCAGGGGAGATGACACTGGTGGCTTCAGGTGCTGAAAGCTAACTGAACTTCCACAACGCCAAGGAGCGCCTGGTTAAAGACGCCGCTGGACAGCAGCTGAGCATCACTGGGTGAAAAGGAGCAAACAGCGTGTAGATTCTTCAGTGGGGTTTGGTCCAGCAGGTAATTCACTTCCAGGCTGACTGACTTTGCTATGACTTCCAGTCAAAGGTTCCAAAGGCCTGGATGATGTCGTAAAGACCCAGAACATTTTATTTCCACTGTCCTGAGCCACAGGATCCCTTCTCCAGCTCTAAGGCCAGTGTGTACATCACGGTTGGTAAATAGTATCCAAAGTCTGCTTCTGGCAGGAACCTGAAGTGGATGGCAGTTTAGGCCTGGAACCTTCCATGTGACCCTGGTGCCAGAGTCCTCTAAATCAAGCCTGCCCTTTCTTCCCCAAAGCTGCAAACTTTTCCTATGTTAGTCAGACCATGCCAGTTCAGTGACTTTGACCACTGCTGACTAGAATTTGAACTTTTCCATTTTCCAAATAATTAAGACAGAAAAGGAGTTTGATGAAAAATGATCAGATTAAAATATATCTTTCATAGGAAGATGCTAGATGTGGAACAAGGATGACTAGACTGCTACTCACATCACCAGTGAGGCTACCTGGAAAACGGGACCCCAAAAAAAGACACGGAGAAATGGACGAGATCTACATGAATAGCCTGGTCATGAGTGGGAACAATGAAGGGCGACAGTCGAGGGAAAGAGTGGGAGATCCTAGCTGGATCAAGAAAAGAGAGGGAGAACAAGGATTAGGAGACCATGGTAAATGAAGACCACATGAGAAGGTGAGAAGGGGAGGAAGCAGAGAGCTAGGGAGGCCCACGGAGATCCACAAAGATACCCCCTCAAAAGACTGCTGGCAATGGTCGCGAGACGGCAGGAACCGACCTACTCTGGTGATGGGATGGCCAGACACCCAGATAGTGGTGCCATAAACCCCATCCAAGGACTGAGGAATCTGAAGGCAGACACCCACGGCTGTGCCCCTGGTGGAGCACTGGGAGTCTAATTAGTGAGTAAGAAGAGGGTTTATATGAGCGAGAATTGTTGAAGCCAAGGTTGGATAAAGCACCGGGGCAAATAACCAAATGAATGGAAGCACAGGATCTATGAACCAAAGGCTGAGGGGCCCCCAACTGGATCAGGCCACCTGAACGGGTGAGACAGTCATTTGGCTTGATCTGTTTGGGAGGCAGCTGTGCATTGGTGCCAGGTCCTGGGCTCGTTGCATGAGTTGGCTGTTTGAATCCTGGGACTTATGCAGGGACACTTGGCTCGGTCTGGGAGGGGGGAATGGACCTGCCTGGACTGAGTCTACCAGGTCAACCCCGGTCCTCGGGGGAGACCTTGATCTGGAGGAGGTGGGAATGGGGGGTGGGCTGGGGGGAGGGGTGGGCAAGAGGGGGAGAACAGGGGATTCTGTGGCTATTATGTTGAACTGAATGGTGTTGTAAAATAATAATAATAATAAAAAAAAACAAAAAAAAATAAATAAAAAATAAAAAAAATATATCTTTCAGTAAAGGGGGAGAGGAAGTCAGGCTAGGTCTAAGACAAATACTTATCTCCAAGCCCTATCATAGACATGTGGTAAGTAGGAAGATGAATCTTAGAAGGGAAACTGAAGAGTTCCTTTAATAAATACCAGTGGGAGGGATGGACACACTGATCCCCAGTTTCTATCAGCTACAGCATATACATTCTGTCATGTACTTCTTACACAACACATATATCTTAGCAGTTTTTATTTCTAATTTTTAAAGTAAAAATAGCTTGTCAAAGATTATGGAGCAAGTAACAATCAGAGCAGGGGTGTCCTGTCATGTATCAGAACTGGTGTCATCCTAGGACTGTCTCCTGAAGTGACCATCAGAACTGGGGTGTCATCCTAGGACCATCTCCTGAAGTGACCATCAGAACTGGGGTGTCATCCTAGGACCGTTTCCGGCAGGGATTTACATTTCTCCAACCAGACTTCACTACCATAGAGAGAGTAAGTGGTGTCCAGTTCAAGCAAAAGGTGGGAAGAAGGAAAAGCAAGACAATTTCATGACAGGAAATAGATAAACTACCCATCAGGGAAGGCTTGGAGGGTCTCACGGAGGAACACAGCTGCTTGTATCCCCTTGACTGAAGACTGGTTCTCTCAGAGAAGGTCATCCTCTAAGAATACAGAGTTGTGCAGCCCAGTCCTGATGGACATGCCTACCAAAACCTCCTGCAGCTAAGGCTCAGGGAACATTGTAGATGAAGAGACAGAAAGGCTGTAAGAGCCAAGGATCAGGGAGTTTACTGTGAGACTGTGTCTCCTATCAGTATCAGAAACTACGGCCATCAAGTCCCACCAACATGACTGCCAGAATATAAGTTGAACAAGTATAACATCAATAAACACGCCAAAGAGGATGGGGGCAAGGACATAAGACCTCAGCCCCACACATAGAACTAAAGACAGCTAAGGGATGCCAAGAGTGGGAGAAATAGTCTCATCCCAGGGAAGAGCACACCAATTGGTTATCCAATACCAAACCATCAGCTCTGAAGACATGCATGCAAGTAACTTTACATAGACTGAGCAGGGTATGTTTAGGAATAAACATGTATAGAGACACACATATTTGCATGTAAAAACTATTTTTAAAAGATGTCATAAATTTAGCCAGGTGGCAGTGGCGCACGCCTTTAATCCCAGCATTTGGGAGGCAGAGCCAGGCAGATCTCTGTGAGTTCAAGGCCAGCCTGGTCTCCAAAGTGAGTTCCAGGAAAGGCACAAAGCTACACAGAGAAACCCTGTCTTGAAAAACAAAAAAATAAAAAGATGTCATAAATTTGAAAAAGAGAAAGGAGGAGTATATTGGAGGGTTTCGGGGGAGAAAAGGAAAGGGAGGAGATGATGTAATTATAATCTCAAAAATAAAAGAATGAAAGAATTGGGGAAGGCAAAGGGTTACAAGGGAAAAGAAGATAGATAGTTGGTGAACCCTGGGTCTGTTTCATGATATGGATGATTTAGAAATTGAAATGTGTATTGTAGGACATGTTGGGTATCCTGGGGACCCAGACTTGTAGCAGCGCTGTCCTTCCTAGTCTCTTGAGCGTACACATCTGGGAGAAACTTGAAATCCTCCTTGATCATCTGAGAGAATTGAAGGGTTGATATTTTCAGTTGACAACTATTAAGAAGGAACAACTTTAGTACTTTACAGACTGAGTCTCCTTTATGTCTGGCCTAGACCTTCCTTTGAGTTTTTTTTTTTTTTTAAAGATTTATTTATTATGTATAGTGTTGGGCCTGCAGGCCAGAAGAGGGCACCAGATCTCAATACAGATGGTTGTGAGCCACCATGTGGGTGCTGGGGATTGAACTCAGGACCTCTGGAAGAGCAGTCGGTGCTCTTAACCTCTGAGCCATCTCTCCAGCCCTCCTTTGAGTTTTTTATTACAATGAGCAGACATTCTGGACAGGAGACCTGAGTCAATGGGAGGCTTGTTCATATCCCTTGCCAATCAACTAAACATGACACTCCCTCCTCACTCCTTAGGTTGGGAATGGACCTTTGTAAACCACATTTCTACTTTTCCCATCAGGGCTCCATAAATTCTGTCAGTGAGGGACCAGAAGGATGATGATGGTAAAGGAAGAAGGAGGGGCTGGCTCTCTTCTGCTTTCAGACTGACCCTCTCCCTCAACTTCACCCTGATGCACTGATCTCCACTTTCTAGTCTCTCTTGTTCTAGACTAGCTCAGCTCCTTCCCTGATACTAAGTGTTTTCCAAGGTCCTAAGGCATCTGTCACAGCCAGGCAGCATCACTCCTAGGTCAGGGATTCTGTCAAGTTTTCTCGTTCTGTGCCATTTTTCATCCTATTTGTTTATTGAGCCATCAAAGTGGTGATTACTTCTGCAACTTCTAAATCCGTGATGTCCCAGGGGCCCCTTCTGCATGGCCCCTTCTTTAGAAAAAGTGTTCTGTATTAGATATCCTAAACTGCTCTTGGCCTTGTTCATTGTCATTCCACTCTCCATCCAGGATAATATTAGATAATGATCTGAGATCCTGCTGCATGCAGTGAAAAAACTATCGAGTCCTTCAGGAATCCAAAGACCTTGTCTCTCACACACACACAAAGTCTTCAGAGTAGACAGAGGAGTGTGTGTATAGCCTACAGCCATGTTTTGAGATCTTGTTCTCCTGATTTTAAATGGTTGTTTTGGTCCTTTTTGCAAAAGGACCAATGTTGTACATGCCTATAACCTGAGACTCAGGAGGCTCAGACAAAAGGTTCACAAGTTCAAGGCTAGCCTGTGTTGCATAGTAAGCTCCACCACAAAACCTTGGGCTGAATAGTGACACACAGTTTCCAAAAATAAATCTTGTTTTCCATCTTCATATACATGATGACACTTCCTTATTCCATTGAAAACACACTAGTCATGTTAACAACTTTGGCCAACAAAATACAAGTGAGGACAAAAAAAAACCTGTAGTGAGCCAATGCAATGGAATATTATTCATCAGCCAAAGAAAGAAAACAGAAGACATAAAGGAATCATGCATGTATTTGTAAGTTAAAGAAGCCAATCTGAAAGCCTACCTACTACATGATCCCAGCACTAGAACATTCTGTAAGATTCAAAACTGTGAAAACACTCCTAGTTTCCAGGAGAAAGTATGGGAAGGGATGAATAAATTTGAATACAAAAAAACTTTTCCACTCAATTTCTGTTCTTTGAGAATTTCATATAATATATTTTGGTCATAATCACCCTTCCTCACTCTCCCAACTTTTTCAAAATCCACTCCATTTCCCTAACCACTCAACTTTGTGTCCTTTTTCTCAAGGCTAATTTTTGTTCCTCAATTATTCTTGGTGTGGCCTTCTGCTGGAGCATAGTCAATTTATCAGGGACTACACTCTTGGAAAAAAATTGACCCTCCTTCTCTCAGCAGCTAATAATCACCAACAGCTTCTCAGCTGCAGTGGAACTTACACTTTACTTCTGGCTCTTACAATTATTCAGAATGCTCAGTCCTAAATGGGGCATTAACATCATATGTTCTTTTCCTTAGGTTCAGAGGTCATTCAGAAGGATAGGGTAGAAAGGATGCAAAAACATTTGATAAGTCAAAACATCTTATGAGACTATAATGGTGAATATATATATAAACTTGACAGACATCCCTAACCCAGAAGGGATGCTGCCTGGCTGGGACAGATGCCTTAGGACCTTGAGGGCCTGTGCCCCATGAAAAACACTTACACCTTGGATTTGGTCTGGCTTTGGTCTTGCACAGCGCTTGTACATGCTGTCATCATATGTGAGTTCCTATGTGCAGCTGTCTTATGTTCAGAAAGACAGTTTCCTTGGAGTCATCCAGTGTCTCTGGCTCTTACACTCTTTCTGCCCTCAATTCTGCAATGATCCTTGGGGCTTTTGAGAATAGAGATTCATATACAGATTTCATTCAGTGTTGAGAATTCTGCATTCTCTTATTTTCTTTAGATTGTTCACTTGTGGGTCTCTGAGTTAGTCACAATCTACTTCAAATAAATGTTTCTCTAATGAAGTTGAAAGATGCATTAATCTATGAGCATAAAGTTAAGTCATGAGTCATCAGTTTAATACTATGACCACTTAACAGAATAATAGTAGTAAGTTCTCTTCAAAGGTTTACAATCTGTCTAGTCATAAGTTCTAGGCCTGATAATGGTTCTAGGAATGGATTTCATCTCATGAAGTGGGACTTAATTCCAACAAGAAAAGGTATGGTTACTGACATGACATCTGTACCACTATTGCACAAACGGGCATATCTTGCCAGGCCAGTTGTTATTGGAGTTTGTTGACTGTGCAAGACTGATTAATGACTTTTCCTTCAATAACTGCTTGAGAATTTTGTACAGTATACTTTAAGCATATTTATCCCTATCTCTCAACTCCTCCAAGATCCACCTCCCTTTCCTACCCACTCAATTATGTCCTCTTCTTTTAACTCATCAAGTACAGTTGGTGCTACGCTTATAATCTTGTGTGGCCTTCTGCTGAAGTATAGTTGACCTACCCAAGACAACATCCTTAAAGAAGACTGGATTTGCCTCTCCCAGCAGCTGTCAATTGCCAATAGCTCCTGAGCTAGGAGTAGGACTTTGTGTCCTCCTCTACTGTCAGTGTTGAGATTTTATCAGACTTGAGCATGCACAGGTCCTGTGCATGCTGTCACAACTGCTGTGAGTTCATATTGCTGTGAAACTGCCAAACTTTGTCCAGTGTTTTCTGGTAGTTAACCATCACCTCTGGCTCTTACAATTATTCAGAATGCTCAGTCCTAAATGGGGCATTAACATCACATGTTCTTTTCCTTAGGCTCAGAGGTCATTCAGAAGGATAGGGTAGAAAGAATGCAAAAAAATTCGATAAGTAAAAACATCTTATGAGACTATAATGGTGACTACACACACACACACACACACACACACACACACACACACATATATATATGTACATATATATGCATTTTCAGACACATCTGTTAGATATTGTCTATTATCCACAGAGTACATGTAGTAAAGTAATTATTACTTCTATTGTACTGAAAATTACATCCAAACACAATGGACAGTTGACTGTTAGAATATGTAAAGTCTTTAAATATGAGGAAAAAGTGATTGGCAAAAATAACACATATCTGATCTTTGAAAACTTGCACTACCAAATTGAAATTTTTTGTCAATTCTTGTTTTATATGCAATAATTATCTGTGGGATGAAGGATAAGACATGACATATACACTTGACTAAGAATGTCAGCCCCTGAAGGACACTCATTCATTCACACAGAATAATTGCCACATGAACAAAAAAAAAATACAAAAGAGAGAATCCTGATCTAGGTTCAGTGTTAATATAAATGGTGAAGGTAAGGAATGCTATCAGTTTTCAGCCACCAAATGTACATAAGAGTACTGTTCAAAAACAAGTAGACCAGATAAAAACACTGCTGATGCCGAATGGTCTACAACTGAGAAAATATCTATACTTAAGCAAAATCAAATGTAGTTTCATGATTTGATGATAAAGAATAATTCTCTCATTTGAGAGTCCTGTGTACACAATGCATCCTGGCCATACAAACAGTGTCACAGCCCACCTTAATCTGGACTTCTGACCTTTCTACTCAAATACAGCAATTGATGGAAACAACTCTCAATAAAACACAAGCTAACAGTGTGTACTGAATCTATTGCCCTTATTTCCAAGATGGAGTCATTCCTTGCTGCAGCTCAGAAAAAGGACACCCTTTCCAATCAATGACATGAAGAGAGTCTGCAGACCCATTGGTGAGACACTTCCATAACACTCACGGGATGACAACAGGAAGACAAGATTCCAGATACCTTTTCCAAGGAAGGTGAACGTGCTTGGTAAAAGACTATAAAACAATTATTATTTTTGTGATGCAATAAATATATTTTATTTGAGTTATTTTAATAAGCTCCCTTTTTCAATTTCCATAAAACTGACACTTTATTACTGTACTAATGTTTACTCCAGTGGTTTGGTGAGAATGGGTGAGTATTCAAAAGGCACCAAGGCACCAGCTGCAGTGTTACTGATGCTGGGAAAACAAAGGAGGCTGTCCTGAAGTCTGTCCTGGAGTCTGGTGGTTGAAGGAATGTGAAATGCGATACTGTCCAATCAAGTAGGAATTTCTGGTTGCTGCAATGCTACCAGGCAGGTATCTCATATTCATGTATAGCCAATAAGAGTACGGTTTCCTGTTACTTCTTACAATGGGTGACCTTGGACTAGATCTTCCTGGGCACACACATCTCCCTCATCAGGACAAACACAGATGAACTTTTGTTGCTAGCTAAGCCCCTCACGTCTTCCTAGTTGCTCACTGACGTCGGCCAAGTGCAGGTAGCCAAAATGGTGCTTTATTTGTTATGACAACAGCAGCTACAAAATCAAAACTCTTTTGAGTCACCCATCCCAACAATTTCCTTTAGAATCCAAGCCCAAGCCAAGTAGTTTTTATTGTCTTCTCAAACAAGGTACCAGTCCCCCAAAGCAGACTCTTAGATAACATGTAGGCTGCTGGGTGCATACTTCACTGTAGGAGTTTCCTACCAGCTTTAAAACCAACTATTGGGCTTATGTCAGTGCAAAAACAGAAAAAGCTTGTGGATTGGAGGCACTTGGGAAGGGATGCATGGGCAGCAGAGGAGAAACTGCCAGCAAAAACAAACAGAAGGGTCGCTGCTGGCCGAAGACAGAAAGAAGGAAGAGGACTTCTAAACGGGCTGACAGAGATGAAAAGGGGGAAAACTTCACTCTTGTGCTAGGTCAGCAAGTGTCTGTCAATCTCCAATTAAAATAAAGAAATAATTCTCCCTGCTGTGATGTCTCAGTCTAGCACAGGTGGAGGTGAAACAGTAGTGACTGAGTCACGTATTTCTGTCACCGCTTGCTTTCCCAAGAACCATATGATTTTATGGTATAGATACTGGAGGGATGTGAAGGGGGACACTTTTATTTGGACCTAAAGATAAGAACCAACACAGCTGAATAAAATCCCATTGTGTATCTGTACCACATTTTCATTATCCCATTGAATGGGAATGAATCTAGAAAAGACAAATGCCACAAGTTCTTGCTCATGTGTATTCCAGCATCAAATATTTAGATTTGTGTACATTTAAATTTAAGTATCTATAGGAGCCAGGAAACTGGAAAGGGGCCACAGCGGGAAGAGAAAGTACTTAAAGAAGTCATAGTGGTATAAATGGGGGACAAGAAATAATGGGGGTAGGTTTAAATAGAGAGTGAGATGAGAGGGAAGAGCAGAGTATGGGGTTGGGAGAGGGATAAAATAAAATAAATACATTTGGAAAAATTCACATGGAAATGTGTGTGTGTGTGTGTGTGCGTGTGTGTGTGTGTGTGTTTCCCAGCATCCAAGATTCCATAAGCTACCAAGCTCAGTGCCATGTGTGCAATATTCCTCTTTGAGTTGTTGGTTAAGAAAGGTCTCAGAAACCCTCAAAACAATAAAGGATATCATCATTGTTTTTGGTGTTTCACCAGAACTTAGTGGTAAGACCCTTCTGCTGAAGACACCACACCCTTTGGTCACAAGACACAGAGGAATCCAGCTTGTACTGACCTGGAAGTTTTCTCCTTGCTGGCTAGCTTTCATTCACGGTGCCAGAAGGTGCTTTGCAGGCTCTAGGGGGAGAAAAGTCACTAAGAGTATTACACAGCTGTCGCAGTAACAGCCTGCTTGGCACAAGAGCGATCAACATTTCAGTATGTACGGAAGAGGCCCCACCCCAACCCAGGAGCTATTGTCAGCAGACAGCTTCTGGGAGAAGAAGAGTCAGTTTTCTTCAGGGGTGTGGCCCCCGGTAAGTTGCCCATCCAGTGGATGGTCTCACACCCAAGCATACATGGGCATCATTAACTGTATTCAGTGGGTAAAGAAGAAGAAGAGGAAAAAGAGGAGAAGGAAGACATAAAGTGGTGGGGGGATGTGTGTGAAGACTCCTGGAGGAGCTGGAGGTTGGGAATAGGGGTGGATATGAGTGGAGGTGGGGAGTAGGGGTGGATATGACCTAAATATATCATATAGCTATATGAAATTACCAAATGCTAAAGACAAACATTTTAAGAGGGCTGTAGAAGTATGAGCAGAAGCCTGACTTGGGAAGCCATGGATATGTATCTAGGAGATTGACTTGGAAGGCCATGAGTGTGTATCTAGGAGATTGACTTGGAAAGCCATGGGCATGCATCTAGGAGACTGACACTGGAGGAGACATGAGGAGAGTGAATGTGAGCTGTGTTCCATGGAAATCCACTAAGGAAAGGCAGGCAGGGAAAGAACCGCAGAAACAAGTGGGGACTAGATTATGACATACTTTGCAGGCTGTGCTAGACAGCAAAGTAGTAAACACAGAGGAGCTGTGAGCTCCGAGAGGCAGAAAGACACTAACCAGTCGGTAGAGGAAGGATTGAAGAGGATTAAGGAGGAGGCCCCTCAACAGCCCAGGCCAAGGACTGTACCTTGTCATCACAAGGGCCCACACTAAGGATAAGACCTCAGGAGATGGGTCAAGAGACACTGATGAGTTAGCATCAAGCCCACATTGGTGACTGGTTGGATGAGGGCGCTGGGGGCAAGGGGAGTTCAGTGTGGCTGATTTCAGATTTGGACAGCTGGATCCTTCCCTGGCCTGGGCAGAAAGAAGACTGTTCCCAAAGCCTGAGCTGAGCTGAGCTCCAGGCTAGGGGCAACTGCCTCATCAGAAATCCCAAGGAGGTATACACTATAAATCAAGATCTAAAAGATATTTGATATAGGGACCCCCATGAACAAATGAAACAGGAGAGGGTCTAGGAAATGGGTGAATATGGCCTAAACCATGAAGCAGGGTGTCAGACAGCTATTCAAAGCAGATGGCAACTCTCTGTCATTGAAAGACATTTGGTTGGTGCCTCAGAGAAACCTTCCCTAACTTTATGGAGTCTCCCTCCATGGCTATGAAACTAAGAGAGAGACGGGTAGTCGCTATACATCTTAAAATCACTTTCTCAAATATATTATCAGGTACAGTTTTGAAGCTATCATCCAAACTTTGGAATATTCCTGGGCTGGAGTCCTTAGGCCACCTGACTTCTCCCTCCTGGCTGTTTGAGAAGACAGGCTTCCCTCGGCTCCTCTTTCCCAGGCCACTAATTCCCTGCCTGCTAAGTTCTGTGTAAGCAGAACTAATCCATTTCAGCAAGACTACATGAGGCTTGTCTTCGTTAGGGTTTCTGTTGCTGTGATGAAACACCATGACCAAAAGCAAGCTGAACAAGAAAGGGTTTATTTGGCTTATACTTCCACATCATAGTCCAGTATTGAAAGAGGTCAGGACAGGAGCTCTAACAAGGTAGGATCCTGGACACAGCAGCTGATGCAGAGGCCGTGGAGGGGCGCAGCTTACTGGCTTGCTCCACACGGCTCGCTCACTCTGCTTTTTTATAGAACCCAGGACCACTAGCCCAGGGGTGGCCCCACCCACAATGGTCTGAGCCCTCCCCCACAAATCATTCATTGAGAAAATATCCTACAGGCTTTTCTATAGCCTCATCTTATGGAGACATTTTCTCAGTTAAGGCTTCCTCCTCTCCAGCGACTCTAGTTTTTGTCAAGCTGACATAAAACTAAACAAATCAAGGCTGAACCCAGAAGCATGGCTCATCTGTCTAAGGCCCTCTGATTTTCTAAAGTAGGGCTTTACTACATTAAAGCCACATAGAGCAGCCCTCCCTCTCCCATGGCTCACTTTCATCCCAGAGAGACTCTCTAGGGGAGATGAAGGAACCAGCGAAGGCTTATTTCACTGTGACTTGCTGTCCTGATTGTCTAACACACGTACACTAGAAAATGGATCCTCAGCCTCACAGGCTCATCACTTAACACATGTGAATATACTCTACCCACGCCCTGAGCTCATAGTAGATGGAATCCTAGAGTAAAAACACAGCATGTGCTTTCGGGTTTGGGAGTCAAAACACTCACATATAGGTGGCTTCTTGGGAGTACACCATCAAAGGCTCAGGCTGGAGTCCTTGCCTCCAACCTTTCTAATGTTTCTGTTGTGGAACAAATGACTCTGCCTCCCCAGTGGGAGTGTCCCTCAGGCTCCTGCTGTGGGCCCGCTCTCTGCAGGAGGCCAACTCAGCCATGCCACGGTGTGTGCCCAGCACACGTGGCCACTGGCTTTGGATGGGAAAATATTCCTGACCTGTCAGAATAATGATTTCAGTGTGTTCTCAGTAAATTCACAGTGTGATCCCGTGAAGGTACCTCTTCCCCCCGCATGCGATGTTGTGCTTGGAGTGCTTCCCTGTCTCAATTTCAGTATCAGTCAGGGGGAAAGAGCAAAACAGCATTCCTTCATGTAGATAACAGTAGGCAAGCTGGCTACTCCTGGCTGGTAACATAATCCCACCAGTGTACTCTGGCAGCAGGGCTTCCTTAAGGGCAAGGACAGACACGCTGCTCAGAAACAAGCCTAATAGATATTATTCCAGTAGCCTTCTTACTGTCAGCAGAAATAAGGCCCCAGAGAAGAAAGAGCAGCAGGGGTCTGTCTCTGGGTGAGCCTGACTGCCATCGTGGTCTCTGCTTGCCAGCTACATGGCCTTACTTACCCAGTTATTTGCTTAGGAAAAGTTCAGACCCTGTGCAGGCATGCTCCTTAGATAAATAAGCTGATCTTGCTGAGCCTCGGTTTTCTCACCAGCAAAGCAGGGACAACAACACATACCTCCCCAGGACCATGTGAGGACACTACTCATAAGTCCTGCAGCCCAGGGCTAGCACAAAGATGCCCTGCTTTAGCGGTGACTGCTTGTGGTGTTATTCCATTTATTCACATCTCTGCTGTCCTTCCTACCCAGTTAAGACCTCTGCATGTTGCTAGCTCCATCCATGCAGCCAGCATCAGGTGCCAAGCTCACTGTTCAGCCTGCTTTCTGTACTCCTTTACTTAATACTTACCTGGGGCTGCCCACAACAAGGGAGCTGCACAGGCAACGTTCGAAATCACATGGTCTATGCCCTTTCTCCAGAGCTGTGCTATGAAGTCTAGGACTCAGAGTGTTGTTCCTGGTAGCTTTCTGCAGGCCAAGCAATACATGTTAATGCGTATAACTATGTATACAAAAATTTGTACAATTGTATGTTATAGATAAACCAAAATATATAACATATTCTGATATATACATATCATATAGGATTGTATATGATTCCTTATATAACTAATATATCAGGTTGTATAGTATTCTGTGTATTATGTGCCATATAAAATATATGCACAAAATATATAAATATTTTATAATTTCCTTCCCCAAAGCTGACAAAATCTCTCAGCAATGAGACAGTAACAATTTTGACCCAATAAAATTAATATAGATGCTGAATTAGACTTTCGAAGACTAAAGTTGCCCCAGAAACGGTCCATAGAAATTCTCCAGTTCATCCAGGCTACATTACGAACACGGAAGCAGAGGAGGAGATGGTATTAGAAACGGCTTCCAGAGTCCCAACCTCCGTTCTCACTCCCCATGTCCCTTGGAGAACTGAGGTATGTCTAGTAGGGAAGTAATAGTGATGTCTGTAAAAGTGACCAGAAGTCTAGACGTCATCCAGTAAAGACTAGCCACTCTACAAACTTTGTCCATGTCCACAAAGGGAGTGTTTGACTTCTTCAGAGCACAGTCCCCAGAGCCCTGGGTGAAACTGTTTCTTGGCAGAGGACATCAGGGTGTTTCTGATGTTAGACCACTTTATTCTGCTGTACACTTTACTATTATGTTTTCTTCTTTCTCAGCAAGTGTTCATTGCTTGCTTGCTGGCTGCCTGCAAGATGCTCACTGTGCTTTTAGTGTTAGAGTCATAATTACCTAGTATGGGTCCTGCATCTTGCTTTGCCCAGATAGAAATCTGCCCAAATGTGCTAGCTCGATTCCAGTCCCCCCCCCAAAAAAAATACTCATTCTGGATTTTATCTTTCCACTCTGAGCAGCATTTCCTGGTTGAGACACAGGTTTAGACCTCTTCTAATACCACCAGAGGATTCCAGTGTCCTGGTTCCTGTGCATGCCCAGGCCTCCATTCCAAGCCTCCTCCCATATGGTCACACCCCAAGGCCACCTGTGCTTCCCTGCCATACACAGGATTACCTCAGCAGAGAACTTTCATATAGAAAGTATTCAATATAAGTTATTTTTTTATTGACCCCCATTGATGATCATCATGTAAATAAGAACTCACCTTTCTTGTACATTGTTGTGTTCTTATCACCTAGATAGTAAGAGTATAAGATGGACGTGTAATATTGGTTCCAGTATTTATTTATTTCAAGATGTAGAAATGCAATTTCATCCTCTTTCATGGAAATGCTGAACTGGAGCCAGAAGTTACTGACGCAGAAGCTCTTTAATACGCCCCTGGAGGAAACCACATCATGTACCCCCCATAAAGCTGGAGGCTCATACCATTCCAAATGAACCACAGAGATGAATACTGACTGCTTACCCAAAGGCAGGCCTCCTGGGAAATAGGTTTTCCTGTCCTACTAACCAGAGACGGCAAGGGTATACAAAGCCTGTGGACTATTTCAAGTAGAATGTTATTCCTCTGCACTTCATCTCCATGCCAAATGTGTACAGAAATGACAGGTAGTAATTTCCCAGGCCCAGAAAGTATAGTGTTGAGATCTATCCCATAATACAACACTCCTCCCATCTCCTGCCTCCTGGCCAACCTTATGAAGTCCTTTAACAAAAAGAAAATGTGCCAAAGAAGAGCCCACTGGAAGCCTTGGTTTTAATTTAAAAACAAAACACCATTTATTTATTCACTAATAAATTTGTTATTTTGAAGTTATTTAATGATAAGCTTGAATATGTTATATTCCTAGGCAGACCTTAACAGAGATCTTGGAAATGTCAGTATACCACAAGATGGTAGAGTAGGCTGACTTAGACTGATAAGCCCAGTTTTCCCCCATGGGTCTTTAATTCTCATCTTTTCAAGTCCATCAGCCTGGTTAATTAGTTAGTGAGCAGACTTCCTTGCCTGCGTGTCTTGGGGTTGTGCTGGTTCTAGGCACAGAGTGTGAGGAGAAAATCCTGAGTTGCATCATGTATATTTGCAGGTTTCAGTAAGAGGGTATCACCAAACAGAAGGAAAAGAACCACAGATAAAGCATAGCAGAAATACCTTTAGGTGGTGTATACATGACAGACTTTTTTCTATAATAATCATACGATATTGCCATGGGTTGTTTGCTAGATTAAGAGAGAGAAAAAGCACAGGGGGTGGGGGAAGAAATCTAACTAAAACCTTACAGAATTTAAACAAAATTCCTTCTTTATCTGAAGTAAATTTTCTTCATAGACACTTCCAAGGTATTCCTCTTTTCACTTATCACTAAAGATCCATCCGGTCTGGAGAGCTGGCTCAGCAGTGAGGAGCATGTGCTGCTATTGTGAAAAACCTGAGTTCTGTTCCCAGCACCAATATCAAGTGGCTCACAATTGTCTAAAACTCCAGCTCCAGAGATCTGACTCCATCTCCTTTGTGGATACCTGCACTCGGGTGTGCACACGGTCATGCGCATACACACATACATGTTTTAATTAAATAAATAAGCATGATAGCAGGTGCAGTGCTTGACCATAGGGAGCGGCACTACTTGAGAGGGATTAGGAGGTGTGGTCTTGTTGGAGTGTGTCACTGAGGGGGTGGGCTTTGGATTTCAAAAGCTCAAGCCAGGCCCAGTGTCTCTATCTCTCTCTCTCTTCCTGATGCCTGAAGATCAAGAGGTAGATCTCTCAGCTCCTTCTCCAGTACCATGTCTGCCTGCATATCACCATGCTCCCCACCATGATGACAATGGACTAAGCCTCTGAACCTGCAAGCCAGCCCCAATTAAATGCTTTCTTTTATAAGAGTTTCTTTGGTTATGGCACCCCTTCATAGCATATAACTCGGACTAAGACTGCAGGAATGAATTTCACTGATACTGAACAGTGACTCCACAAGTAGTTTTAAACCTCTTCCTGCATTGTTTTTCTGTATAGTACTTTATCAGACAGAATTCAACCAGAAAAAGAGGGAGAAAACCAGTGAAGATAACAGAATGAATTTTGTTGCAAGGAATTGTTGGCCTGGGGACTGTGGGGCTGCCTCAGGTGCAGTGTCCACAGGCCTGGCCCCCACAGAAGGCACACTAGCCACTTGAGAATGGACTTAAGCTGCAGGACACAATGAATTCTCCTCTCCAACAAGCCTCAGCAGCCCCATCCCACCCTGCTTTTTACAATTTTATACGAGAATGCAATACCTTACTGCCCCCTCCTTACAACTCCTCCTAGATCTCTATCTCCAAAGTACCCCTCTCAAATTCATGTCCTCTTTCTTCTAATATATTATAATATTCTTCTAGTGATATATATGATATATGATATGTGTATATATGATATAGGTCATATATTATATATAATACATGTATATATATATATATATATATATATATATATATATATATATATACATACACTTATACAAATTGGTCCAATCAATGTTGCCTGTATTCACAACTTTCAAATTCAAATTCAAAACTGACTTTCTTTACCTTGACAGCCCTCAACTGCCTGTAGTTAGGGACTGAGACTTTTTGAGCTCTTCTCTCATTTTGCAAGTAAATGGATGAAACTGGAAAATATTATGCTGAGTGAGGTAACCCAGGCACAGAAAGACAAATGCTACGCATCGTATTCTTTCTCATGAGTGGAATCTTTTGGTTTGTGGATGTTATTTTTAGGAACTACAGAAGTCAGGATATAGAAAGGAACCCCACATAGCAGTCCCATTTTATAACTCCCTTCAGCTTATTGAACCAAACTCAACAGCCTGTGGGGTTTAATTATTTTAAAGCCAAATATCAAAGGACTCTGATTATATCTACAAACTACATCCACAATATCTCAATTAGTGTGTACTTGGACATTTAGAATGTATAGTCTATCAAAATTGGCTCATAAAAGAACAATAAGTAATTGATATTTTACTGTTTATTTCTTCTCTTCCCTCACTAGAATATAAGCATCATGAGGACATTATTATTATTATTATTATTATTAGTAGTAGTAGTAGTAGTAGTTTTGTTTACTGCTGTAAAATAGTTCTGTACCCCCTTTATCTATTTAGTTGCTTTGGTCTCTTTTGCTCAAATGCACTATGGAAACCTGAAATGAAATATTGAAGGAGTTAAGTGTAGGGAGCCGCCATTCAAAGATGGCGCTGGCTTCCTGGTAGCCTAGCTGTAAACAACTCCATATTTGGCTATGATGCACGAGTATGGTAATTGGCCTTATGTCCTCAGCCTATCCCGTGGCTCCCCGTGCTTGCATTCTGGCGGGACCCAATCACAGTACGGCACGTTTGCCTGATTCCCTATATAAGCAGCTGCATTTCAGTCCTCGGGGCCCCTCACCTCCCGCTCTCCCTTAATCAAGAGGCGCTCCAATAAAGTGTGATCTGAGAAGAATCCTCGCGTGGTGGTCGTTCTTCCTCGCTGGCCGAGGAGCGCGCTGCAGTTAAGGAGATGGTTCAGTGGGTAAAAACACTTATTTCATAAGCACGAGGACTTGAGTTCAAATCCTCAGAACTCATTTGAAAAGCCAAGCATGATTATACTTCAGTCAGTAACCACGGGCCTCGGTTAGGGAGATGGGAGAATCCCTGAAGCTTGCTGGTCACCAGCCTAGCTCCAAGTTCAGTGACAGACTCTGTATCGAGGGACTAAGGTGCAGAGTGACAGGAAAGGACATCTAACATTGTCACTCAGGGCAGTGTCACAAAATCCCTAGCTACCCCATTCCATTCCACCCAGGACACAAATCATTCTTTGGTACCTTGCTTCCACACTATGTATTCTACCCACCCATTAGTCACTTAGCGGCTACATTAGTGATCAGATTGAGATTCAAAGTGATTATCTACACAATCATTGTATAGTCATACAATGCTATGTCACAATGCCCACATCATGTACCTTTCCTCATCTCATTTCCTAAACACCTACCGATGATGCCACATCTGCACAAGAAGGAAGGACATGTTACATATGGTATTTTGAAAGAAAAAGACCAAATCTAGCTAATATTTACTGCAGTGTATTATTATAATTCCTTTAATACTGTTGTTTTTAATTTCTTATGGTATGAGATTTATATATTTTAATAGATGTGTATATGTAGGAAAACACTGGAACATATAGGTATTGGTATTGCCCGCAGCTTTGGGCATGAGGGAATGACTGGCTTTCTGGACACAAGGCACACACACTCACACACACACACACACACACACACACACACACACACACACACACACACACACACCATGTTGGTCTCTGGTATTCAACACAGTTCCCAGAATGGAGTAAGCAATTGTAACTGCTCTGAATTCAGGTGATGATAGAATAACAGATGATGGCGTGTATTCTTTCCTTACCTACAGAATTCCACAGCTCAGAGGCATCTGGCCTTTATGGAAAAAGGATGGTCACAGAGAGCCAGAGACAGTTTTCAGCACCTCCTATTACTTAGATGAAAAGGAAAGGCTATGGGTACTACCACACCCTGCTGGGGCTGGTGAGGGGGTGAAGGTAGGAGGAGATGTAAACAGTTGCCTCCTTCTTGGAATGCTTTTGGGAATAGCTCAGTATAGCACTGTGAAAGGTAGGAAGGTCTCAAAGCACACCCTTCAGGGTGCTTTGCTTCTGTGTGAGAGTCCAATGGGAAGGTCTTGGATTTTCAGTATAAATGACACATTCAAACACAGAAACAGGCGTGTGCCCTTAAATCAGTCTTCATCTGCTGTGGCCCCTGAATGAAGCAGGCATCTAGTGCCACTGGGTTGTGTCTTTTGGAGGCCAGAGCCATGGGACGCCTCTTGACCACAGAGGGATATTTCTATTTACATCGAGGATGATAATTACATGTGTCATCCTTTCAACATGGCACATGTTTCCTCTTTTTAATCCTTAAGGAAGAAAAAGTTTTCCTACCAAATCTGTCATTACCAAGTGGTATTTTCTTCTAGATCTATGCAGGGACCTACCGCCATGCCAACTCAGCAAATACAAATCTCTCTCTCTCTCTCTCTCTCTCTCTCTCTCTCTCTCTCTCTCTCTCTCTCTCTCTCTCTCTCACACACACACACACACACACACACACACATACATACATACACACACACACGTTCACACATATACAAAGATGAAAATATGGGAATAACCAAGGAATAGAATGTTTATTTAATGCATGTTGTAGTGTGTTCTGAGCTATAAAGAAATTGTACTCAGTAGGCTGAAGCATCTGTAGACAAGAGACTAAGAATTTGGTGCTAAAAGAAGTAATACTCATAAAATATGGCAGTAGAGCTGGGAAGCTGTAAGATGGATTATATGACCCCAGTATCCGCCTATAAATCTACTTCCTTATAAAGCCATCAATGAACCAGGGTTCCTGGAGGAGACATGGCTAGCTAGCACCTTACACAGAAGCCAGGTAAGAAGCACTTCCTGAAAACAGAGTCACGATAAAATGGTTAGAGCAGATGAACATGGTCCTTAAAAAGATATCAGTGCCAGTTAATGGTTTCCAAATACAGAATGGACAGTGCCTTTGAAGAAATGTAGGTTTCTCAGCTCACTGTGATCTGAGTCTCCATCAACCATACCATCTAGGACCACTTATTGGACTGCACTGGCAGAGTTGGATGTCTTAGGATCTGTCTCCCCACCTTTCCCCCAAAAGGAAGCAACCAGTCAACACTGTGCAAAATCCATGGAAACTCCAGGGAAGTACTGAACTGATCTGTAAGAAGTGCTTGGGCTTTTCTCGGAGATGTTTAGCAATAAAATACTATGTAGGCTGAGTCTGAGTCTTACAAAGCTAAAAATTTGACTTTGAGCATGTTTCAGAGTCACTGGCAAAATGTATTGAATTAATTTAAATAAGAATTAAAAATAAAGGCATCTGAAAAACAGATATTAGCTTAAGAAGGCAGGGATCATAGCAATCTCTAAAACTCACTTCTGTCAGACTCTGCTATGCTTTCATGGGAGGCCTGAGTGGCTTTAAACTATCCAGTTCCACACATTAGTGTAAACAGCAGCCAAGCAGATCAGAATGGACTTGAACATGATGGCTGATCCATTCCTAACATCCAGTCCGATGCCCAAGGACACAGATACATATGGGGCATCTAACCAGGTACATGAGGCAAGACTACTTTTGAATTTGTCTTTCCCAAGAGTTTTAGAGTTTTCAGAATTAGACAGCCATGTACTAATGTGACATCTGTCAATGTCTCTTCCTTCCTGTAGCAGTCACACATGCTGAATAGTAGTGTATTTGGCCATCTCTTCATGCAAAGCTCTCTGATGTCTTCCATGCACGATGAGTAGTTCCCACTTCTTAGCATGTCTCAAAGAGCTGCATTATGTGGTCCAGCACCTGCCATTTCTGTTCTCTCTCCCCCTCACAACCCCCTTCCCATTCACTTTTTTTTCTGAAACATCAGCTGGTCACATGGCACTTTCTTCTCACTAGAACATTCTGTTCCTTCTTTGCTGCTGGTCCACTCTAACCCATCTCCATTTCCTCCAGGAAACATCTCCTCATACTTGGTTAGAAAAGTGCTGTGGTTAGAAGGTAAAATGTACCCCCACAAGCTCGTGTATTTGAACGCTGAGTATTCAGATGGTGGCGCTATCTGAGAGGGCTATAGAGCCTTCAGTGAGTTGAATTTTGCTAGAAGAAGTGGGTCACGGGATGATGGCTTTGTAGTTTTACAACCCCGCCCAGCTTCTTGTTCACTCCTTGCTTCCTGCTTGTGGAGGCAAGGTGAGCAGCAGCATCCTGCTCCAGCCAGTCTGCCTTCGCCATCAGAAGAGAACCTATCTCCTGGAACTCAGAGGCAGAAGAAACTTTCCCTTCCTTACAAGTCTTAATATCCTGTATTTTGTTGCAGTAATGATAAAAGTAACTAATGCATTTGCTTCCCTGAGATTCCCTTGAATTTCCTCTTCACACATTGCTGTTTTGTATGTCAACGTTTGGGCTGAAATTCATATTTCACGGAGTCAGAGGCTGTGTCAACCTTTCAGTAATCATTTATTACCAGCACACAGCACCGTCTTTGTCACACCAAGGATGCAGAATAAATTCTACTAATTACAAAGTGAATGAGAGAGGTTCTTCCCTAACTAAGGGCTCCAATCATCTCCCAGGATCCTTTTAGTCTACTAAGGGACACAGATGCAAAGCAACAAGAAATACAAATTCTAAGATCCAGCTGCCGATGTGACATTATTATTGGTGCTGTTCCCTGGTAAAGTCTCCAGGAACCAGAGAACTTGGAAGTCAGCAGCACCCTCTTTTCTGCAAAGTTAAAAACCTTTCAGCCCTCTTCTCCTCAAAGCCCACCCTCCCAAGTGGCTTATTAGTTCACATAGGACTCCGGAGTCAACAAGGTGGCCTTTGTTCAGTCACATATGCACTGCTGTTTTTGTCCTCACCAGCCTTGCTCTCGCCAGGCTGTCTGTAACTCTTCTCAGAGGATGACTGTTACTAACATTGGTAGAATTTTCCATCAAAGCTCATATTCTTAAAATATTTAAAATCCTCAAACTGCTATTCCCTTCCGAGATGACCCTTGTGACAATCTCTTTCTATTTACCCCTCCCACAATTGCCAAGGTAACCATCTTGATGTTTTCTCAGGCATCACCTGCTGTATCAAATAAAGGACTTGTCTTCGCAATAGGGTTTGTATTATGGATCCAAGGGTTGAGTTTCAGAGGAATCTGAAAAACACCTCAAGACATTTACAAAATTGTGTACAAGCATTTTTTTCTTTTTTAATTTTTATTATTAATTATTTTTCCCCTGGCATGATCACAGTTTCCCCTCCCTCCTCTCCTCTCAGTTCTTCCCCTCAACCTCCCCTCCTCACCATCCACTCCTTCTCCTTTCTCTTCAGAAAAGTGCAGGTCTCCCGTGTGTATCAGCCAGCTATGGCATATCAAGTTGCAGTAAAACTAGGCACCTCCTCTCCTATTAAGGATGGATGAGGTAACCGGTAGGAGGAAAGGGTTTCAAAAGCAGGTAACAGGTCAGTCCCATGTAGGCTTTCTGGTTGGCAGTTCAGTCTCTGTGAGTCCCTATGGCCCCAGGTTAGTTGATTCTGTGGGTTTTCTTGTGATGTCCTTGGCTTCTTGAACTCCCATAATCCTTTCTTCCTCCTCCTCTTCCACAGGATTCCCTGAGATCTGCCTAATGTTTGGCTGTGGGTCTCTACATCTGTTTCTATTGGTTGCTGGGTGAAGTCTCTCTGATGACAAGTGGGCTAGGCAACAATCTATGAGTACAGCAGACTATCATTAGGAATCATTTCATTGACTTTTTTTTCTTTTTTTGGCAGTCATGTTTGGTTCTGTCCTAGGCCTCTGTCCAGCCTCTGGGTCCTGGTCCTCCAGGCATTGTCAGGGGTGGGCTCTCTCTCATAGTATGGGTCTCAAGCTGGACCAGTCGTTGGTTGGTTACTCCATAATTTCTGTGCCACCTTTGTCCTGGCATATCTTGTAGGTAGGGAAAATTGTAGGTCAAAGGTTATGTGGCTGCATTGGGGTCCCAATCCCTCCACTGAAAGTCTTGTCCGATTACAGGAGACGCCCAATTAAGGTTTTGTATCTCTTATTGCTAAGGTTCTTAGCTAGTGCCACCCTCATAGATTCCTGGGAGTTTCCATTGTACTAGGTTTCTAGCTCATCCCAGCCATGCCCCTGATTCCAGTTGTCTTTCCCACTTGTTCAACCATGTTCACAGCAGCTTTGTTTGTAATAGCCAGAAACTGAAAACAACCTAGATGTCCATCAACTGAAGAATGGATAAAGAACATGTGGTACATTTCACAATGGAGTATTTCTCTTCTGTTAAAAACAATTACATCATGAAATTTGAAGGCAAATGGGTGGAACTAGAAAATATAATCCTGAGTAAGGTAACTCAGACCCAGGAAGACAAACATGGTGTATGCTCACTTATAGGTGGATATTAGCTGCAAAATAAAGGATAACCATGCTACAATCCAGAGATCCAAAGAAGCTAAGTAACAAGGAAGGCTCGAGGGGAGACTCATGAATCTCACTGTGAAGGGGAAATAGAATAGACATCACAGGTGGATGGGGAGGGAGGGTGTGGATGTAGGGTTGGCCATGAGAACAGGAAGAATCAGGTTGGGGGAGGATGGAGGGAAGGAGTACAGGGAACACACATCTTTCTTAGGAGAAGATAATGGTTTTGACTAGATGCTTAAAATCCCATGGTTCTAATAGCCTTGTGGCTGCACAGATTCAATTGTAAGGCTCCTTTAAAACATCTTTTAATTGGTCTTAACCAATGGCTTTCTCTTTTCTAAACATTTCTTCACTGAAGCTATCCCTGGGATTGGAGAATCTTTCTCATTTGTGAAGTCATCTATCTTATCTTCCATCTTAACGTCTCTCCCAAGGGAAGAAGACAGTATCGGTGATGATAAAGAAAGGAGAAATCTTCATTTATATCTTTCAGTGAATCAAGGATTAGAAGTTTTGGGTTCTGTATCTAATTACAATAAAAATCTAGGGTTCTATGTCTAGATATGCAATGTATGTGTGTAGCCACACTCTTGCATTTCCGGCACACTGACAAATTAAAAGAACAGAAAGAGAGTGTGGGCTAGGTAAATTCTAAGCCTTTTTAAGCTTTAGAACATGTGCAATCACAGGAAATCTAGCCATACAGACAGAGATGATGCTATGGTTCTTATATGTATGGGCACAAGCTATGTGGATACAATCTACTGTGTTCTGTGTTCTAGAAGTGTGTGTGTGTGTGTGTGTGTGTGTGTGTGTGTGTGTGTGTGTTTTGTTGGATAATGTACAGGCAATATCAGAATGCTGTCCTTTTTGTATTATTTTCACCTTGTAATTATCACCCACCTTTTGCACATCAGGTGCCAGAAAGATCTCAGAACAATGACAGGACAGCTCTCAAAGTAGACTTTGACATCCTTAGCATAAAGCACATAGTGCATAGACTTTCTTTAAAAGCATACATGACAATATAGAGCTCATTTTCTTGTTCTGGACTTGATTTATATTGAACAGATAAAGAAACAGTAGTGCTAAGGCATCAGTGTGTCCCCGGAGAAGGGGTTAACACTGCCATTCACCCTCTGGCAACACCAGTTTAAAACTCTGCATTTGGAGAAAGCCCATGTCTTGTGTGAATACTGAGGGAGTGAACAGGATCCCAGAATCCCTCCATCCTTGCCATTACTGTATGGCATCAGGAGGAGAAAGGGGAGTTGAAGATAGTGCCCCAAACCTGTGTCACCCAAGAACAACACTGAAGCATCTTTTCACTGGGTTAGCATTCTCTGTAATCTTTGTGCTGACAGAGGAGTAGTGGTAGGACTCTGCCATTAAAAACCATTGCTCTTCAGCAACTAGTGAGATAAGAATTCTGGCATCAACATAAAATTACCTAAACTCTTTAGGATACTTTCAGATTTTACAGTTCAAAGATTCATCCAAATGTATGGCCTTCTTCATGCAATGCTGGGATTCTTCTACTGAGCTAGATTCTTGGCACGAAATCTATCTTATTAAAGTTAGAAGCTATATTTAATTAAGAACATGTGCTGTGATAGTTATTCTCAGATGTATTCATTTTCATGTATTGAAATAACTAGTGGACACCTAATTCAATGCAACTTCTTATAGGTATCAAGATGTTAGTAACATACAAAAACCATAGCAACACCCTAGCAATTAAGCTCCTTTACCATGGAAACACATCTGAGGTCAGTAGAAAGGTACCAGCTGTGATGGCAAACATGTCTCTGAGCTCTCTGAACTGACAAGGTAAGTCCTACACGTGGATTTATCTGCACACAGGACAATGTACCACTGTATGCACATCTACACATGGCCACAGACCCACAGGCAGCTCCCACAACGCCTTCCCTTCAGGGCATCACAAGAAAAACAAGCCACTGTGCTGAAACCACACTGATGATCATTATTCTAACACCAGGGGAAGAAATATTAATGCAATAAAGTTTTAGGAAGAACCAAGCACAAAACCTCCAATTTCACATCTGCCATCCCATTTCACACACCGTGGAGGGACTTGTCCAAAATGGGGCAGATCACGGTCCTGGATGTGAGGGTTGGCACTTATACCCGCTCTGTTTTATTGCAGAGAAGAAACATATGTAGAAACCATCAATCACCACAAGGCACCAATTCTATGCTAGCATTGCCATTGACTCAGGAGTGGAAAGCACACTTCTTAGCTCTGTAGTTCTAAAGTTTAAGGAGAATATACAAACTCTAAGACATGCTCCTCATCTCTTCCCTTCATCTCTTCTTTAGGAAATTCATCTTATTTTCCCATTAATTATCACACAGTAACTTCATCTATGTGGGATTTTACAGAAGCAAATACATTTCCTTCAAATATTTATTTCCATCTACTTCTCTACTAGTGACCACAATATCCTACTATCGATCAAAATAATTCACCATTTAAAATGTAAGAAAGCTAATTAAAACATCAACTACCACTTAAATGATTAGCCATTAAAATATAATTAGAAATGTAATAGAAGAAGTAAATGCTGTTTAGGGACTTACTTTTTAAAATATTCATCATGGCTCAGAAAAATTCATGCCTCATGAATTTTCATGCCTCAGTGGTGTCTCAGTGGGTGACCTCCAGTTTGAAGGAAAAAGGAACACATCCACAAAACCAAAGGTGGGCTTCCCTCAGAACCAGAAGAGAGGACTCTGAGGAGGGTCTGAGCAGTGACAGAGATGTGACTTTGGCATTCTGAGGTGGCATTTGTGCCAATGGTGCTAGCATCACATCGATGCCTTAATGGACCCAGAAATGCCTACAGTGGAGCAGGGACTTCAGAGTGAGGATGGCTCAAGATTCTCTGAGTAAGTACATGCTTCCCACTGAGTTCTCTCTCTCTTGCTTTCTTTTTTTTCTTCCTTTATTTCTCTCTCTCTCTCTCTCTCTCTCTCTCTCTCTCTCTCTCTCTCTCTCTCTCTCTTTGAGACACAGTTTCTCTATATAGCCCTGGCTGTCCTGGAACTCACTCTGTAGACCAGGCTAGCCTTGAACTCAGAGATCTGTCTGGGTGGTATTAAAGGCATAGACCACTACTGCCTGGCCTCTGAGGGTTCTCTCTCTCTCTCTCTCTCTCTCTCTCTCTCTCTCTCTCTCTCTCTCTCTCTCTCTCTCTCTCATGTGTGTTTGTGTGTGTGTGTGTATACACATAACTTATTTTACATCCTGATATATATGTGTGTGTATACACATAACTTATTTTACATCCTGATATATATGTGTGTGTATACACATAACTTATTTTACATCCTGATACGTGTGTGTATACACATAATTTATTTTACATCCTGATACATGTGCGTGCGTGTGTGTGTGTGTGTGTGTGTGTGTGTGTGTGTGTGTGTATACACATAACTTATTTTACATCCTGACTGCAGTTTCCCCTCCCTCCTCTCCTCCCAGTCTCTCACTCCTTCTCCATTTCTATTCAGGAAAGGGAAGGTCTCCCATGGCTATCGACAAAATTGTAGTAAGACCAAGTACCTCCCCTTGTATTTAGGCTGAGCAAGGCAACCTAGTATAAGGAATAAGATCCCTAAAGCCAGAAAAAGAGTCAGAGACAGCCCCTGCTCCCGCTGTTAGGAGTCCCACAAGAAGACTAAGCTATATAACTGTCATATATATATGGCCTATGTCAGTCCCATGCAGGTTCCCTGACTCTCGTTTCAGTCTCTGTGAGCCCCTACAAACCCAGGTTAGTTGATTCTGTGGGTTTTCTTGTGGTATCCTTGACCCCTCTGGCCTCTACAATCCTTCCAATCTATGATTATCATTAGACTTCTTTACATTGGCATTTTTTTTCCTCCAGTCGTGTTTGGTTCTATCCTAGGTCTCTGGGCCATTCAGCCTCTAGGTCCTTAGAATGTTGAAAAAATAGTTACCACCTACACTGGTGAGTGTCTGGAAAAGGTATTTTCTTTCCAAGCCCCTCTGACTCTATCAATTAGTTTCTTTTGTGAAATCATCTGGTCACTTTCAGAGAAAGGATCTGGTTATATAATGTGATGCTTAAACTTATCATCACTTATTTGAAAGATGTTTCATATATAAGTCAGCCATCTTAAAGTTATCTTGAAATCCAGCATTTCTCCTGTTTTCTATTTGGAAGTTATTTATCATGTTCCATCATGGGTGGTATGTGTGGAAGTGTTTGTTACAGATAGCTCCTGTCTTCAGGTATACAGTAGGAAGCCTCCACTGTTGAACAGTCCCAGAACTTTCTTAAGGTAAACTTAGAAGTTACTCCTTCAACCATATGAAATGTGACTACTTCTCCCAGCTTTCAACACTCTCTTGAGTCAAGACACTCTCTTGCATTCCCTACAGATATTGTCTGTGATTTCCTTTCTCTGCAGAGCTACTGAAACAATAAAAAAAATTACTAGGATTATTTCCTAGGCCACCCTCAACCACCCATGTCCAGCCAATGGGTCTCATTTAGAAAAGGACTGAGTGTTCAAGGTCCATATGCAGGACCAGCTACCTGGGCACCCAACCAGAGCAGCTACTCAGGGTCCTGGATTCATAAGATCCCGATGCTTGGACTTAACACTTTGGATTGGAGCGCATCAGTTCTCACAATACCTCTTTGAATTTGAGTTTTGGAAACGAAGGCCAAACAGACAAGGAGGTGTGTGTTCAGGGCTTAGAACCTCAGCTCATGGGCAATTCTTCATCACATCAGTGCCTGCCTCCCAGGATGGGTTTGGCTGCTTGCTCCCCACTCTTTTGTATTCCAGCTTCCACCCAACCTCATCCTTTCTGCCTCTGACAACTGAGCAAAAGTCTGGCACCTGAGGAGGATCTGGACCTGGCTGGTAACCACAGTGCTTTGAAAAGTGATTAGATTGAGGAAAGGAAGCCATCCCCTCACTCCCATAATCTCAGTACTGAGCATCTCTCAACAAAATAATTGAGATCCCTTGGGTACCACCTCTTATCCATTATGGGATAGGAAAGCCCATGGGAAGGCTTCCCTGTACCCTGAGGACACAGTAGAGCCCATTAGTCTACAGTCATTGGCTGAAGAAAAAATTCTGGAGTCAATGAACTTCCCATACATATCCAAAATGGGATCCCTTGATCTCACGAGGCGTGTGCTCATCTCCGAGTGTGCTCATTCACAGGGAGGGGACATAAACAGCAAATAAAACCACCATGATAGACTGAAAAGGAAAAAAATGTTTTAACTCTGTACCCTTAAACTATTTACTATTTCTTAATTCTAAACATTTCTGTTTCGTACAGGGAATCCTTATGTGCTCATTCTTCCTTATGTATCATCACTGGCCCTTCCAGCATCTCATCAGCTCCTACATGATTTCCTCCAGTGTTCCTCTCAGGCAGCTGAAGGTCAGAACATGTCAACCTCAATCCTGGTATTCAAGCTCTCCTTTTCTGTCTTCCCTGCCAGAAACACCATGTTTCCCCCACCATTTCTTTGATGCCTTTTTGCCTCAAATATCACCCCCTAGAAACTAATCCCTAAGAATCTCCATCTTCCCTACATGGTATGGAGATGTGTGCCCCCCACTAATCAAGCTTTATCTCCTTACTCAGCTTTGCTTCTCTTTAGACCCCCAAGTCAGCTAACTCACAGTGGGCAGGTGCTCTTCTGTATACTAGACTGACTGTGTGTTGACGATCACGGAGGATTCTTTTCCTACCTGTGTTTTCAAGAAATCTGTGCTGAACGACACTAGGTGGTCCAGGCACAACCCATTGCAGAAGCAAGATGGGAGGTGAGGCACCAGCAACCTCTGAGTCCATTCCACCAGACTTCAGGGATGCTTTTAAAGGCAATCTGATCTTTCCCGTGCCCTGCTGGGGCCATATGAACCAGCAGCCCAAGTTTGGAAGCAGTGGTTCCACAGATGCCTCCACTGTTTACAGCTTCCCGGCCAATTTCTCCAGCCCTATGAACTGCTCTTGTTTTCCTTCAAGTCCATCGAAACTTATTTAGCAGGAAACATTTGATGATGACAAGAAGATCTTCCAGTCTGTGTTCCTCTCTGCCATGAGTAGACTAGTTTATAAATTATGTCACTTAAGGATTCTTGGCATTATTCAAAGTCATAATAGGTAAGCAATAGTAAATTAGCAGTCCCACGGTGAAGTCGGGGTCCCTGTGTTTGTAAGTTACACAGTTGTGTCTCTCCACAAAATGAACTTTGGGTCTGGGGCCATCAATGAGGCAGAAAGGAGTCTAATAAATAGATCACTAGAAACAATAAATAATTAAACAAATTAAATAAAACTATCAAGCAGAACAAAGCAGGCAAACCTCTGTGGACATGAGACCATAGCCCAGTGTACTCTGTTTATACATCCTCAACTCAGCAAAGGATTGGTATTTAATACTCAAATAATTCAGTCTCTTTGAGCAATCATACCTGCCCTATTTGAGGGCAGAGGAAGAACCTCCTAGAGGGAGCTATTGAGATCATGTTTACCCTTGCAGGCAGGCCTCTGTGCTTCACTATCTTGTCATCATGAGCCATGTGCCTGGTGGGGGCAGCAATAAATCACACCATTGCCCACAAGAGTGACAAGCTGTGCATGGAAATAAATAGCTAAGACACAGTGGGGGGAAGAAAGACTTTTTCAAGACATGTGTTCTTCTCAAGGAAGTATCTTCCAGAAAGAGTTAAGTTATTTAATGCTTTGCATAAAAAAACAGGATCAAGTATTAGTCCCAACATCTCTGCCAGTGTTTGAGAATTTGCAATGCCTTGTTCTTGTCAGAAGTAGACATGTGGTGTTGGCACAGTTCCATACAGGAAGAAAGCTCCATAAATAACAGAAAACTGACCTAACAACCAGCACAAATGAATTTGGCTTGGTTCTTGAGTTCATCGAGGTCCTGTTTTCCAGAGCAGAGAACACATAGTAATTGACATTGACATTGATTTCCAGACCCCCATGTTTGAGCTGGTCTTTTAAGAACCAAGTCACCAACAGCACACCACTGTGTACATTGGCTACAATTGATTGGCTGGATTAACCATAACCCTGTAGGTCTTACATGTTTTGCTATTTGTTTTCATTTTCTCTTCTGAAGTTCTTGTCTTCTCCCTTCTTGTGATAAACCATCTTTAAAGCTATGTAGTTCATCAGGGTAATTGCCTTTTGCATCAAAATACAGCATTTGACAGACATGAGCCTTCTTGGCAAACTTCATCTGTTTGTATGTATATATGTACATATACATGAATATAAGTGTGTGAATATACTCTACTTTATGGAATATGCATTTGAGTTAAGGCTGAGACAAGAGATGAATGGAGAGGGATGGTCAGGGTCAGCGGCAGCAGGCCACATGTGTGAGTGAGCCTGGATATGCCTATTACAGAACTTCCTCTGGTCATTAATCCATACAAATTCCTTATTTGAACCCTGTTTTTTCTCAGATGTTCATTAAGTCAGATACTTTCTATCCCAATATGCATAATTAAAATTTGAGCTGTTCGTATAGCCCTGCTCTGTCATCATGTTGCAAAGTTAAATAACACAGAATGTGGATCAACATAACTGTATTGATAAAGGTAACACTCGGTGGCAAAACCACAGGCTGGAACTGGAGAACCTGCTTACCTTGCTGGCTTCATGGACCATTTAAAATGCAAAGGAGAAACAATCATCACTCTAAGAGTCAATTCAATAAAGTACTAGTGCCACTAAGTCCCCTATGCAGACAGAAACTTTGTAAGACATTCCAAGGAGACTTAATTAGAGCAAGCACAGTCCATTTCATCCATCCATTTCACAAAACAATGCCTCCTCTACCACCCTTTCGCCAAACAGAAGATTCAACTCCATTTTTTATTGTTCTTACTAATCACATCTTTTATACTGACATGAATTCAAAGGAGCTTAGATCTGCTGTGTCAATAATTTCAACACTTGTATCTCTACTTTGGCTGTGATGAAACTTTTTATTGCCATCTGTTTGTCCTTAGACTTTCCATCCTCAAAGTGTTGAAATAGCCAGGTTTAATGGTTCATACCTATAATCTCAGAATACTGGAGAGTCTGGGGGAGGAGGATCCTAGGTTCAAGGTGAGCCTGGGCTACACAGTGAGTTTGATGGCACCTAGTCTCAGCCCTTTTCATTCAGCCTCTCCCTAACCATTTTAAAAAGCAAAGCACCTCACCTCTGTCACCATCTGTACTTCATTTTCATGTCACTCCTTCCTTTCGGTCCCTGAGAAGCAGTACTTTTTCCTATTTCCACCAATATTTGTCAAATGAACAAACGAATGAGTGCTATGAATGGGGAGGACAGGCAGGCAGGACAACAAATGAAATATTCATATGAAGAGCAGATGGCAAAAAGGACAGACTTTGTTGAACAAGTGGCATCTATGTAGACATCTGAAATTCAGTGGGGACTGACAAGATGACAAATATTGAGGTAGGCTCACTGTGTGATGAATGAGCAAAAGCTGACTGTGGACCTCCAAGCACTACCTTCCACAAGTCTATCCTGTGAGGGCATTGCCATCCTCCGCTATTCCTTTCTCTGCTTCCAAAATGCCAGAAGCATTTTCCTTCTAATCTTAGAGTAGACCTTGGCAAATAGAAGATACTTCAACTGTATTAGTCACTGCCATCTCACTGTCACTGTTTATATATGAACCAAGAGTTGGCTATGCCCTAAGGATAGACTTAGTGGCTTCCCTGCCAGAACCAGAGAGGATGGAAGCCCCATCAGGTGAGAAGCATCTCCTTTAAAGGATTGGAATCCCTTGCTAAGCAGTAGAACAGGATGATCATTGCTACCATTTCATCTAGGCTCATGCTCACTTCTCAAACATGTACCAGTTCAGGAGAGTCTAGAAATTTTAAGAGGTGGTACCTAGCTGGAAAAAGTGGATTACAGGGGTAATGGGTCTGAGGTTTATACCTTTCCCTCATTCTCTCCTGTTCTCTGATTGTCATTTATCATAAAATGAGGAATCTAACACACACACACACACACACACACACACACACACACACACACACACACGACGTTCTGGTCTTTCCAAGTGCATGAGACCAAATGACTACGGCAGTGGCTCTCAATCTTCCTAAAGCTTACTATGGTTGGTGACCCCCAATCATAAAATTATTTTGTTGCTACTTCATAACTGTAATTTTACTACTTCTTTTTTTTTTTTTTTTTTTTTTTTTTTTTGGTTTTTCGAGACAGGGTTTCTCTGCGTAGCTTTGCGCCTTTCCTGGAGCTCACTTGGTAGCCCAGGCTGGCCTCGAACTCACAGAGATCCGCCTGCCTCTGCCTCCCGAGTGCTGGGATTAAAGGTGTGCGCCACCACCGCCCGGCTCAATTTTACTACTTCTATGAATAGCAATAAATATCTGATATCCAGGATATCTGATCCGCGACTCCCAAAGGGGTCACAACCCACAGGTTGAGAACTGCTGGACTATGGGTTGATCTCTGCACTGACTCAGAACACATATTTACTCCTCTAAATTATTTTGTCACAGCAATGAGAAAAGTAGCTAAAGTGAAATAAAGGATGCTCCAAGATGCAGCTTTGATTATTATTTGATTTGTGAAGATGTTTTTCACAGTTTTTGTAGATATTTCAGACACTCTTCCTTGTTTCTATAAGTGCTTGAAGCTTCACCTTGTCAACAAACAGTCAGGGAAGAAACACGCCCATTGAGATTGTGATATACAGGGTGAAATTGTGACACACTGTCATCAGTAATAGTAATTGCTAATGTTTATTTTTTACATACCATGAGCAATACTTTAATGAAGGTGTTTTATTGTAGCTATTACCTAATCGTGACCCTTGCAAAGCCCTAGGAAATTGTATTCCCATTTTATAGAAGGAAAATCCACCCCGATTTCCCACATAACAGGAAATCAGGGTGGCTTCTCTAGAATAGTCAAGCCAAGGAAAACAGGAGATCAACAGAGAGCAGGGAAACCTGGCAGGAAATAACACCAGTGGCCTCTTTATAATTCAGCACCAAGAATGTTTGCACTTACATGAGTCTCTAGTAATGTGGCAAGTGAATCACTTCTCAGAAATGCCCATGGTCCTTGAGGCTGACTTGCTTTCTCTTGCTTCTGACTCTAGATCTGTTCATAAACCCTAACTCTTGAAGGTTGTCTTAATAGGAATTGTCGCCATTGGTAGACCTATGTGTAGTCTTGATGCTCTGCAACACCTGTGCACAGAGTTATAATTTTTATTATCTTATCATCCCAAAACAAGGGCAAGGAAAAGTTTTTATTCCATTTTTATAAAGACAGTTGAAGCTCAACGATGCCCTTAGTCACCATTGTCGAACAGCACAACTGGGTGCCAACACCCCAAACTCAGGTTCTCCAGTCTAATACAGTTAAGTATTTTAATAAGATGGAGAGCTCGGGTCTCTAAAAAAGATAAAATTCAGTTCTATAGCCACATATTGGATATCCAAGGAATCTATAAGGACATATCACACAAAGCAGAGATTGATGGTGAGCTGGGGTTTAGCCAACACCAGATATTCTCAGATCAACTTCATGATTTCTTGGCATGATTTTCATATGCCAAGAAATAGGCTTTGGAAAAAACTCAATGAGAATCTTCTGGCAAATGTTGTTTTCTTTGATACAGCTTTAATTCAGACTGCCTGGTGATCAGAAGAACTGTATCTTTAACATTTCACCTGAAAAGAGAATTCTGTGTGTTCTTTTATAAAATAACATCCAGTAGTCAAGGCTTGGGGCCATTTTTTGAACCTGATAGAGAAAAGAATGAAGTCTCCTGAACTTGCCAAACTATAGTTAACTCATCCTGATAGTTTACCAGAAAAGGAATTCAGACTGTAGTGGCCCGGATTCCCTGTGGAATGCCCCTCTGAGTCTGGGGAAATCCATGTCATCATCACTCTTCTCCCATTCAGGAGACATGGATGTTTGTAGCTTCTATAGTCAGTCAGAGGTCATGTGAGAACAAACAATGGAATTCCTGCTCCCAAGGACAGAGAAAAACTATGGTTTCATTTCCCGATCAGAATTCACACAGTTTCCACCTCGGACATTTGTTTTCCAAAGCACTGCTTGGATTTGAATGCTATGGTGCAGACACTCACTCATTGCTGTTCTTCCTGTGGTTTCCAAGGGACTGGGATGTGACAAACAAAAACTGCACCCTGCAGACTCAAACCTGCAAGCTTCCAGCTTGAGGGTAAAGCCCTTGAAGAGCCCTGGACCCTTACTTGCATACAATGCTGTGCTCATGTAAGACAAGTGCTTTGTCACTGCAGATGCGACTTGGAACCCTGAGTGCTTTGCAGCTACAACCTCTAAGTCTTTAGGCCAGTAACAGTTGGGGAGGATGTGTCAAGACATAGAAGAGAAAGGTGTAGTTCTTGGAAACAACTGGGAAGATCTCACAATCTCTATTGTTTTCTTAATGCCTTGAAAGCAGTAAGGAGAAGGCATCAACCACCACCTCAGAGAAACCTCCCTGGTCACGTATGGCATAAAAATACCTTCCTTTCCACACTCTCTGTCCTTCCCCTTGGTTATTGTGTCATGCTGGAAATATATAATTTCATTGCACAACAAATCACTTCCTATGGGACACTCTTGCTCATTTGGTTGACACTGGAATCCTCATATCACAAAATGATACCATCTCTGTGAATCAGTCCTGGTATCTATATATCCATATTGTCAAGTTGGCCAAAACAACAACAACAAGAACAACAAAAAAAAAAACCCTATAGACCAGAGGATACTCATCCAGCTTGTTTAGCATTATCAGTTTACATAGATATTCCCATGATCCCTTGCAATCTAAAGCCACCTTCTTCCCCTGCTGTTTTGTGTGAAACCAAGTTAGAAATTATCAGGGGCTATTCTTTATTTTTTTGAACTCCACCAAACTATCACTGATGCAAGAACAGAGCACCCCCTTTTCAGCTGCTAGGTAAAAGCACTTCTGGGAAGGTAACCACCTACTGATGTCTAGCTCACCTTGTTTTCATTCATTGGCAGCCATAATAAATATAATTAATTAATTAAATGAACACTTGCCAAAGAAATTGACTACCTCATAACTAATGACCAACTGGTCAGCATACTGAAAACTGCTCTTAGCACACCACCGATGTAAACCCTATGACTTCAGTGCAGCATGCCGGCTTCTCTCCTTCTTGTCTCTCCAGAATGCACACATGCCTATTTGTCACAGGACACAGTGATGACAGTGCAATGAAGACTGCTGCATCTGATCTCTAGCCTAGGTCAAGACTCAGGGGGCAGCAAGCTCCCTGTTCATGTCATATGTACAGGAGGAAGAGGACAGAGGAGGAACATCCACTGAGATGTCATCATGCTGGAGTCATTTGAGCTGTGCCATCCCATCCCAAAGAGTTCAATTTCCCCAAGAGATAGTAAGTGCTGTTCTTATTTTAAATATTAGAAAATAAATGGTGAAAAGGTTCAATAAACTGACCAAATATCATACACTAAGTCTTGAATTTCTCCAAGCCTAGATACAAAAAAATCAAATCCTAGACTCTTTCTACTGCCGCCCCATTCCCAAATCTGCAGCACAATCAGAAAGTGTTGGAAAATGCTTAGAGGTTAACATTTTATCTTGAGAGCAAGAATAAGTCATAAGTTTACTTTAAACTTTCTTCTTATATATAGCACCTTGGAAAGAATGTGGGGGGTAAAACTTAAGATAAGAAGCCAAGTAAGAATGTTCCAGGGGCAGGTTGATAAGATCTGGAAATAGGCATGTCTCAGCTAGGATATCTTGGTTTTAAAGAAAAAACAACCTAGCTGTGGAAACTATCTGGCAACTTTGGGAGCTCTTCCACTGACAAGGTTTTTAGAGGTTTACTTGAAAATGTATCATAAACAAACAAATGCCCTGAAAGCTAAAGGACAAAAAGTACTTGTTGAGACACAAGAAGTGGCCTCTATCTTTTAACTTCCTACTCAATTCCAGAGACCTGGGACATGAGAGTTACCCATCAAATTTAGTTCCCATACCAGAATTCCAGTTTGATGTTTGGAGAGAAAGGACTGTGCACTCTGATTCCGTAATAGAATGCAGGCACCTAGAGTTGTCTGCTGAGAGGACACACAGTAGCATAGAGCTACACAGGTAGAAATTAGAGGGATATCCACAGGTGGGAAGGAGACAAACAGACCAAAATGTCCACTGGGAGTACTACCATAAAATTTAAGGAATACCATCCCAAGGGCTATAGCCACCAAATACTTAGTGAGAGCCTATGATGGGCCAGGCAGTAAGTCAGTGATATTAGAGTCAGAAGGCCATATACAGATTCTTATAAGAGGGCACACAGGCCAGGCGGTGATGGTACAAGCCTTTAATTCCAGCACTCAGCAGGCAGAGCCAGGCAGATCTCCGTGAGTTTGAGGCCAGCCTGGTCTACAGAGTGAGATCCAGGACAGGTACCAAAACTACACAGAGAAACTCTGTCTCTGAAAACCAAAAATAAAAGAGGGTACACAGAACACAGGAGTCGATCATTAGAAAAATAAATGATGTCACTAATTTACATATGTCAAGCATTAGATAGATGGTGCATATTACAAGCCTTTGAGATTCAGAGAATGGAGAGATTGATGAATCCAAAAGGATACCCCAAGGGTAAGTTACCCCAAGGGTAAGTAACTTTAAATACTATGCACTGAGCACTAGACTGGCAAAAGAAAATCTTGCTAGGCCGATAAAATGGTCTGAGCAGAAGCAAGGATATTCACTATACAAGGTAGCTTTAGGACCTAGTGCATCAGGGGTCTAGGAAAAAGAATTCACATAAAGTGTCATTCCTGAATAGAAGCTATATTTAAAATGCACCAACATGGAGGTCTTTTCTTCATTACCTGACCTCAATTACTCATCAGTACTCAAGACCACGGAGTGAAGAAAAGAAGACTCTCCCTCTGCAGCGCTGTGGGCCTGGGTTCAATTATAGCAGTAATAGTGTAAGAGAAATGGAGCAGAACTAAAGCTGAGATAGGCTGGCATCAAACGCCAAGGTCCCAACTACCTTTCTAGACCTTGGCCACTTGGCTTGGCCCAAACTTACCCAGTTCATTATCAGTCTCCCCAATGCCCTGGGCTACTCCAACCTCCCTTCATCCTCTCTTCTCCCCCTTCTTGCCGTCCCTCAGTAATACTGTCTCTCCCCAACCTCCACAGGAAGATTAGTGGATGCAGTACAGGGAGTCTCTTTCACACTGGCTCATCAATGTAGAGTCTTTTTCCAGCAGCTTGATTTATACCAGAATCGAATAGCTCTGACCCTGACTTTTCTTGTCTTCAAAGTGTTTACTTCTTTTAAGGCAGTGGTTCTTAACCTTCTTAATGATGTGAACCTTTAATACAGTTCCTCATGTTGTGGTGACCCCAGCCATAAAATTGTTTTGTTGCTACTTCATAACTGTAATTTTGCTACTGTTATGAATAGTAACGTAAATATCTGATATACAAAATATCTAATATGAGACTCCTGTGAAAAAGGTCATTTGACCCCTAATGGGGTCACAACCTATAGGCTGAGAACCTCTGCTTTAAGGGCCACTACAGATACTAAGAAAATAAAATAAACAGTGTGTCTGGGTATTGTGAAAAATGCTGCAGTGAGCAGTGCTAATGTTCATTGTGGTAATATGTGTTCTGTGTACTAATATTTCTTCCATACTCTCATTTCAATTTGAAATTCTAGAAAGAAAATGTCTACTTGGTTTGCTCAACCTCCCCATTCTGTCTCCCCTCCAGGCCCATGTTAAGTCCTAACTATTCTGAAAATGCCTCCTGTTGCTCTAGGCATTCCCTCATCGGGCTCTGATCCCTGAGTTCCCTTGTGATGCTTAGCTGTTAGCAGGGCATCTTCAGGGCTGGTGCTAAAACGACCATGAGCCCAGATGTGGGTTACCCCTTCTCTAGAGGCTACCACTGGCCCACCAGCTGCAAGATAGTATCAACAATAGGTAAATATAGATGTAAACTTTTCCCCCAAACAGTGTAGTGTTGACTCATGTACTTTTAAAATCAAAGTATTATAAAATACAGATCCTTTATATATGTATATATATACTTAATATATATATTTTTAGTATATATATATATATATATATATACATATATATTTGAAAACTCAGACTCTGACCATTTTCTAAATGTGCCATAAGGATCTGGGTAAATGACAGATTTCTAACATGCACACTCCGCTTACTGAATACTGAGTACTGAATATTATCTATTAAAATATTTAATATCTGCTACCATCCTAGACATTTTGTTTGTACCATATCACTCAAGTCTGAGAATGGACCCATGTGATTATACTGATTTTGATAAGAAGTATCTCTACAAAAGCCTTGGGTGCCTGTTGGTGGACTTTGAGGGAGAGGTTGGATCATGAAGGCTTTGACCTCTACCAATGGATTCCTAGCTTAATATCATTGTTGGGAAGGTAGAAACTTACCAAGATCAGGCTCATCTAGAAGCAGGTCATTGGGGTTATGTCCTTCATGGTTATATGTTGTCCTCAGCTCTGTCTGTTTCCCATCTCTCAGGAGATGTGCAGTTCAGTTCCACACACCCTTCCTGTGATATTTCAGTCATCCACAGGTCAGAACATGTGGAGACCACAGGCTGTAAGCCCTGAAATCATGAGCCAAAATGCAACTGCATCCTTCAAAGTTGATTCTTTCAGATGCTTTGCCACATTCATGGAAACCAGTACCACTGTGTATAGTTACATCTGTTTCACATTAAAAGAAACTTCTCGGCATTGAGTGCTCTATTTAAAATCTCATAGCCAGTCAGTGCTAGACTTAACATTGCACCCAGTTCTGTCAAGCCCAAAGCACATGCTCTTAGTGAAAAACAATTTCCTTGGCTTCACTAAGAATTTTTCTTTTAAGGCCTTTAGCCCTACTGAATCGCCCCACCAAGAGTCCTTGTCTCTGAGATTTTGACTACAAGAGTCTTACCTCTTCTAAGCATCCCATTCCTAAGCCAGTACCTTCCAGTTCAGCAGCATAATGTCTCCATCCCAAAGGTGTTCATGTCTTTATCCACAGACGTGGTGTGGATGCTGTCTATGTTAAATGGCGGGGGAGGGGCAATTAAAGACAGCAGACAGAAGATGGCTACCAGATGGTGTGGGTATGAAGGGATTACAGAGCCCAGTACAATCCCAGAGATTTTCATAATTGAAAGAATGAAACAGGAGAAACTGAGGAAGAAATGTGACAACAAAAATCAGAAAGCAGGTAAGAACACTGTAGTTGCCAGAAAGGTTCCCACGCCACGGGACACAGGCAGCTTCCAGAAACTGGAAAAAGAAAAGAAGTATACTTTCCATAGAACCCTGGCAAGAATGCTTGGCTTTACTCCAGTGAGACCCACTTCACACCTTTGGCCTCCAGAACTATGAGGTAATGAATTTAGTGAAGCCTGGTGGCATAGGCCTATAATCCCAGCTACTCAGAGACTGAGACAGAAAGATCATGAGTTCAAGACTAGGCTGAGCAACTTGGTGAGACCCTATCTTAAAACAAAAAGTAAGGGGAGGACTCGGTGGTAGAATACTTGCCTGGCATACACAGGACCTCATGTTAACCTTCACAGCATGGTAACTAGAAAACTACCTAAATAACCATGCTGTCTGGAGCCACCACATTTATCATTTGTTTCAAAAGTTTTTGGAAGCTTTGTGCCTTCCTATGGGAACAAATAAGGCCAGGTCACAGTCTTAGAGCCTTGTGACATCTCACATTATAGAGAAACCTTTGTGACTAAACCCTAGAGACAAAGATATCACAAATTGTTCCCACAATTCAACTGAAGAATGTTGAAAAGCTAATTCAAATTTTTCACAAAGAACGGACAGGATCTGGTCTCCTAGCTTCTCTCCTGGGCTCAAACACAGTGTGTTGTCATGTTCCACTAGAGTTCTGATTAACTGAGATTTCCTATGGACGAATATGTTCTGGCTAGTTCCCCTGTGATGCTGCCCTCTGGTACAATCAAGAGGTACCAGCGAGGTGCAGGCCAGCTGCTGGGCCCACGCCCCCTCTCATACAAACCACATGCACAAATAGGAAGAAGACTTCCGGGGCTATCATTTTCTAGCCAGCAAGTGTCTTGGGTTTCACTTCAGTGGTTAAGGATGTGTCACCCAGGCGCCTTAGGATGGGGCGCTTCCAACCTTCAATTAAAGAACTCTCATTTACTCTATATATTAACATCCAGAACAATAAACACACTGCAACGTGGTCATTAGAGACAGCCATAATCCATGGCCTGCTGTGTACTGATGTCAAGCCCACTGCGTTTGACAACTGAAATAATCCCAAAGAGAACATGTGCTTTCAAAGCCAGCACTCCACCGAGGATAGCCACCCCTGGTTGCCGTCCATCATCCCACCTCCATCTTGATTCAACCACAGAGTTTTAAGCCCTTTGTCTTTTACGGAAAGACAACCACTTCTCATGCTGAGCATTGTACTACCGGTTTTCATTGATGGGACCTAGTGGGAAATCTTTACTGCAGGCTCATAAAACAAATTCAGGTTGTTATGATTCCTAATCTAAAGGATGTCGTGATGCCATAGAGCTGAGGACATACTTGAAAATCCAACCAGTTAAACGAGCAAAGCAACCTTGAGCTCTTGGTACACGCAGGAAATAGAGATGACACTATAGATAGAAAGGCTAATGGAAACCCTCTCAGCCTCTTCGTGGAAAGTGAGCTTTTTTCTTTTTCACTGCAGCCCGAGTTTTCACATTCTTTCCACACAGCAAAACTGCAAGTCCCACTGGTTCAGCCACCCAAACTTCTGCATCAGAATGCAGAGAAGGAGACGCACACTGTGCACTGAGAGATTCCATGGGAGGCATGTGCCTGAGCTGTCCAGGTGATATAAAGGTCTAAATGTTAAACTGGAAAGTGAGGAAAAGAAGTGAGCTTTCTCAGCAGTCCAGAGCACTCTGGGACTCAAAAAAACTCATAAATGGGTTAAAGAGGGGGTGCTTATCTCTCTAAATGGAGCTGTAGCAATTGTCCACTGGGCCACTGGGGGTGGGGGCTCAGTAGGAAATATTCCTGGGAGGGAAAATGATGTTGATTATTGCATACAATATACAGCATCCCTCCTGGTTACTGCTTCTTGATAGGCATGGGCCACCCTCAGGCCTCCTCATCCAGAGGCTGCCTCTGGGCTGCGTCATACGTCTCTGGTCAGTGTAAGCAGAGCCAGCAAGTTCGACTGGTGGGTGTCAGCAGAGCCGGCAGGTTGGCATGACTCACAGGGAAACTTGAAGTTCCTGGCATCCTACAGCTGTAGCCTTCCTCAGAAGGAAGCTAGGGAACACACAGGCATGTCAACCTTTAAATACGTATGCGTCTTTAAAGGAGTTACCTTTCTTCTAAGTTATGTTGCCTTTTTATTGGTAATGTGTTATTTTTATGTGTGAGAATATATAGAGTTGTTGATGTGAGAGGTGTGCATGTGTGGGTGGGAGACAGGAGTCAGGAGTCAGTCTTTAAGAAACAGCATCCTTAGGACATTCTTAGCAATGTCTTACCCTACCCCCACTTTTTGACAGCATCTCTCATTGGTCTGGAGCTCACTAATTAATCTAGACTGTCAAGCCAGTGAGCCCCAAGGATCCCCCTGTCTCTGCCTCCCTGAAACTGGGATTACAAGCATGAGTCACCATAGCCAGCCTTTTTATGTGGGTTCTGAGTATCAAATTCATTTCACTTGGCTTGTATGGCAAGCATTTCTACCAACTGAGCCATCACTCCAGACCTATGGGTGTGTGGGAGGTGGGGGGAGGTGGGCAGTGCGTGCATGTACAAGCACAGTGTAATTTAATAAAGTCTGCAAAAGCAGACCTGAAAGAATTGTACACCATTCCTTTCCTCTGGTCATGGATTCTTCAAATGTTCAAGAAAGGACTATGCCCATGCCCTGTTGGAAAGGCTGTATTTACAATTACAAACAGCTAAGCACATTTCTTATCTTAATTCCAGGGCCCTGCAGTGAGCAAGGGAGGAGAAAGTGTGAGGCAAACTGATGAGCCTTCTGGGTTTTCTGGAGAACTTAATAGATTTTTGCAGACCTAGCATGCGTCTCTAATATCTTCAGAAATCACAGCCCTTTGCAAATTTTTCCGGCCAGCTCTACTGATCAGGTTTTTCTATGCATTGTCGCCACCTGCTGGGAAATCCTAGGATTGGCTTCTGGTGCCATGTAGGGTGGACACCTGGCCAGTACAGGGAGGTGTGAGAGATGAGATTTGTCAAGTTCATGCCATGACTTTCATTCCAGAGGGAGTCACTAACCTGGCCTTAGCACACAGGAATCTGAGTTTTAATACTCTTCTGGAGACCTAAAGTCTACATTCCCTCTGGTAACTCATCTGAGTGTTGAATCACCTTCTCTCCAAAATATTTTCCCTCTTTGGGATCTCAATGATATTTCTGTTTAGGTTAATTTCCTACTGATGTGTTTTGATCAGGAATAAAAAAAACAACTGCTTCCAGTTCTCTGGGGGAAAACCCTTTGCATGCCTGCGGAAAGAGTTGTGAATGTGCCTAGTTTCTCTGCAAAGGTCTCAGATTTGTTTTTCTTTAAATTGACTTTGTTTGGCCCAATTGAAAATGTACTCATCATTTCTATAGCTCTTTCCTAAATACTTCCAACATCCCTATCTTTTTCCATACTAGGACGACATGACCCCTTGTGAGGAATCTTCCTAAAGGCAAATACAACGATGCCAGTATCACATGGACTCAGATCATTCCCTTGGAAAATATTTTCTCAGTATCTTTGTGAGACACGCAGGTAAGGTCCACGTGGGAGACAGGATGAATTAGTTACTGATAAACTTGCCAGAGAGAAAGGAGGCAATACAACCATGTCTGTGTGCAATGTGCATAATCACACTGATACATGAGAGGAACAGCCACAGGGCTGTGAGAGGCCAGTGAAAGGAAAGAATGCTTTTAGCCAGGGCACATGGAAGGCTTCACAGAACCAGAGGGACTGGAGAGCTCCTTGAAGAATATGCAGACTTCAGTTGGACTGAAAAGAAAGGGGCTAGGAGATGCAACAGCCTGAGGAACACTCTGGAGCAGTGGACCTGGGTGGGGATAAGAAGTGCTGTATGTGGCCACATTGGGGTGAGTCATGGGGCGGTAAGGGAAAGGTGGATGGGATGGATTGTGAAGATGTTTCCTACAATGGGAGCCATTCAAGAATCCAGGTCCTCTGCTCATTTCACTAACCCCTATTAGATTTTATCAACTTGGAGACAACTCTGTATCTCTCTCAGCTGCTCTCAGTGTGACTTGGTCCCCATCCAGTGCTGGGTTTTGAAGCACTGCTAGCAGCTGTAGACTGGCCATCACTCAGGTTTTCCCCTACCTCTGGACATCCTGTGTGACACTAACCTGACCCGACCCCCTCCTTCTTTGCCCAACCCTTCAGAAGACAAGTGCCAGCTGACCAGTCACTCCTGGCTTCTTTGCCTGACACTGTGTCTGTAATCATTCTTTTCTTCCTTCGGAAGAGGTAGAAATGTGGGTCATCAGGCAGTGAGACCCTGGACAAGTTCTCTGTCATTGTGGCTTCAATGTTCTCATCTTTTTTTTTTTTTTTTTTTTTTGGTTTTTTGAGACAGGGTTTCTCTGTGTAGCTTTGTGCCTTTCCTGGAGCTCACTTGGTAGCCCAGGCTGGCCTCTAACTCACAGAGATCCGCCTGGCTCTGCCTCCCAAGTGCTGGGATTAAAGGCGTGCGCCACCACCGCCCGGCCAATGTTCTCATCTTTAAGGAGAGAGAGTCCACTTTCTGGATCTTAGATCCCTGTCCACAGCCACTCCATACATTTTTGTGGACTAAGTTTAGCTTCCCTGGAAGAATTTGCTTCTGAAAATGGAGTTTGAAACAAACTGGATCTGTTACGCATTCAACCTGCTTTGAGTTATGTGTTTCCAAACAGAAGAAGAAGAAAGGAGGAGATGAGAAGCAGACCTGGCTTCCCTTCTTGCCAAACTGTCTCTCTTCCAGGAGATACTTTTAAAGACAAAGAGAAAATGATGGGTCTGAAACTACAAAAAAGAAAAAAGAATGAACTGCAGGTAGCATCCAGCAATGCTTCAGCCAAGCTCTCCATCCTCCACAGTTTGAGTCCCTACACGGACCTCTTTTGATTGAGTCTGTCAATAGGGGCAAGACACTTTCCCTCTGTGGTCCTCACTGGAGCCAGTGGCCTGGTTTTAATTAATTCTTGTGATAATCCTGTAAAGCTGGGTGTTATCCACCCCAGCGTACAGACAGGAACACTAAGGCTTTGAGTTTTTCATTCCTCATACTGAGTGGACCTGACGACCATTCTCCTGTGATCTTTCTTGAATTGAAGGAATAAGTTAGACTGTTCAGATACATAGAGCCTTCTAACAAATTAACTCAGAGGTCTTATAAGAGTGGCATCATAAGACACAAGAGGAAAATGATGTCTGCATTTATCATCCTGGACCCTCTGGACCTTAGAAGCCTGCAGCTAATTAGCAGTCACAGCAACAAGCTTCTCAGGAAGAATAATTTCCATTCCTGGGCCTGAAGCCTAGCCAGCCATGTGGCTTAAGAAGATGTGGAGTGGGAAGGGATGGTAACCACAGGGTGGGGGGAAAGCGATGGCAGCTGGGTAGTCAAGAAGAGACTCTACAGGGGGTGACAGCTGTCACCCCAACTGGCCATTTCTGCTCACTTCCAAAGACAGGGAATCAAAAACATATTGATGATTCCAACCTTACTTCAACAACAGAGGAGTCTTTAAAATGTCACTGAGTTTAAAAAATAAAAAAAGCCTTGGGATTTGAGAGAGGACCCACAGGAATGTGGTATGGACTCCTCTTTTTTTTTTTTTAAATACTGCACATTCTTCTTTCACATTCTATGATTTAAATGAGTTTTACAACCAGCTGGAGCAGATTCTAAGATCTTTACAAGTTCTGACTTCCTCCATACTTGGCCCATAGGAGGCCAACGAGTATGTGTTAATGGATCGACCAACAGCTATGCTTCAGGCCCTGTCATCCTTAATGTCTAGAAAGCCCTTTTCTTACTGTGGTCAACACTGTGTTCATTCTGGAGACCCAGCTCAGCCCAGCTCAAAGCCCTCCCCAGTTAGACTATGCAATAGCAGGTCAGTTCTTAATTCACAATGCTGATAGAAGAGAATGCTTTATTTCTTCTGTAAGGAGAGAATCCACATTCTGCCACTCTTGGTTATAGCTACCATTTCTCATGTACTGAATTTTCAAAGAACTCTAAGTCTGTCGTCTTCTCTGCCCCACACAAGGATGCTTGAAAACAGGCAGGTTTCTTTGGTTGCAAATAACAGAAGCCTAGTGTGATAGAGCTTAACTGGAAATAAAAACTCAGATAACCAAGAAAGAATAGAGGACGGACTTCAAGGGCTCAGAAATAGGGATAAATAAATGTGATCTCCTCCCGCCTCTCTCTACCTCCCTCTTTCATTTCCCCTCTCCCTGCCTCCCATTTTACTCTCCATAACATTTCTGCTTATGTATGTCTCCCACCACCCCTCCTGCTGCGTTTCGCTGACTTGTGAAGTACAGTACAGAAATATTACCTTCTCTTATCAACGTCTAAGGGTCTCACAAACTTGAAGTGAGAAACAAATAATTCTCCCAAGGAAAAGCAAGCTCTGTATCCAAACAAAAAGAAGGGGACTGGACACATCCAAAAGCCAGCTCTCCACCTCAGCAGGGTATAATCAATTACTGTCCTCTGAAAACCACACTGACACAGAAGCCCGCACCGCCGCTCAGCTCTTCAGTGCAGCTACGTGCTGCTCCTCAGCAGATTCAAGATGAGAAACCAAGGTTCCCAGTGTTCTCTCCCCTGTGGCCTGCTTCAATAAACACCAGCCTACAGAAGATTGGTTAAAGCCTCCTCTGATCCAATGCTTCTCTTCCATTTGGAAATATTTAGGATAAAAGATAAATATCCTTCAAAAAAAAAATGAAGCTACCACTCTATTTTTATAATGTAGCCTGGAAATCTACTAAAATAGCAATTACAACCACCACAACGTTGGACCATCAGGGAGTGCCCACTATGTGCTAAGAACCATTTTTCAGGGACTTGCATGTGTTAACTCCAAGCTCCATGGGACTAATCATCACTAAATGCTTGAAAAACTAAGGCTGAGAGGTCAAGTCACATATAAAGTAACAGGTAGGTAGCATGAGAAGGATTCGAGCTCCTGATTGCAGGCCGATCTGGGCTCCTATCTACTTGCTACACACCTCTGTAGCTGCTTATTGGTGAAATTATTAAGGCCACTCCATGTAGTTAAAAGGGAGATTTATTTAGTGGCATAACTTACAAATGAAGGGATAGGTAGGTTGCAGGGTCTGAAAAGATGCAGAGTAGTCCGGTGGTGTTCTCTGGAGAACTCTGCTCGGTCTACCTCCAGTGTCCAGGGTCCAGGAAACAAGAAGGATGGCACATCCAGATCTCAGGTCTTCAAGGTCCTCTCTTGGCCCTGCCTTGTAGGCGTGACAGTTACCGAAGCCTCAATGGGAGTTGGAACTTCCAGATCAAGGTTGGAATGGCTACCCACTACATCTGCTCTCCCTGAGGATTGATTAAAATACTCCTATGGCATTGCAAGATCTGGACTTTTCCACAAGGTCTTTGGCCTCCTTTCTCCTTTTCCTGACTTGGGCTTGCATCACTAGTATTTTTTGGTTATCTTTGAAAGTGAGAGAAATTGAAAAAATGGAAGAAATTTGATCTATATGTCAGAGATATGCTCTGTAACCAGATTAGATATCCCCCAAATAGTTACATCAGCTCATTTTTGTTCCTTTCTCCTGGGTAATTTTGCCATTATCTTGAGTCCCTCCTGGATCTCTCTGACTTGGTAAAACCCAGGTCACTGTATGATCCCACTGAATCATCATCTTCTCTTTTTAGTTTCTTTCTTCTGCTGAGAACTAAATCACTGACTCCTCTACATTGTAGCACTGACACATGCTGCTGCTATTTCAAATTTGTCTTCTTCCTGAATGTCCTAGCAAGACTGTGAAGACCTCCAGAAAGAAGACTTACTGGTCTCACTGGGGTTTGAGTCTCCATTGCCCAGTGCAGAGATGGTAGTGGGAGACATTCAGTGTTACTTATGAGCGAATAAGTCAATGCAAGTTAGATCACACATGAACACAATGTAATTACTTGATGGGAAGATCCAACAGTAATTCCAAGGTTATATCCAGTTCTTTCTTATGTTGCTTAGAGGTGTACCAAGACTGAAGTTTTGAGAAGAAAACCAATGGCCTTGTAGTGGAATCAAAAGAAACAGTCCATGTGCAGTCCCTATCATTGTTATGTCTAGAATGCCAAAGGGAGAAGAAAGAAGGAATAAACACAATCCAAACCATGTAACTACTGGGAGCCTGTAATCAAATTATTTTGGTCACCTCCTCTTGGTCCTAACCACAGGAGTCCACTTCTAAGCATAGGTCTGAAGGTAACCTGACCTATGTCAAACCCAGAGTTCTGCTGGGTGTATTTCTTCAGCTATATCCTCAAGTAACTGGTTAGCTCTCTCAGGGGTATGGGCCAAGCAGCCGGTATTGCTTTCCAACTATCCTCCTCAAGCCACTGGGGCCAGACCTCCTTCTAGCTGCACGGCACATTCCTGCATGGTCTCTGTTAGAACATACTCCACAGAGGGTTTCTACTTTGAGCACCTAGACATCCAGCCTCCCTCCCCTTCTCCATCTCCCTTCCCTCCCCCTCTCCAACGTTAGACACTAATGTAATATACTTTCTTTTGTGGGGGTAACCAGTTCTTGATGGATCTGATTCCCACTCCACAGGAGAGAATGATCGCCTGGTACTGTGAACCCAGGCAAAAACTCATAGCTGGAGAGGTCATGAGTTTTATGGAGAATTGGCTACTGTTGCTTAGTTGACATGGCACCATTCTTCAATCTAAATAGTTGTGTTTCTATCCACAGACAAATGCTAATTGCCCTGAACCTTGGTCAGGGAAGCTTCTCTTTGCAGTAAACAGTGGTGTATTCAGAGACTGCTCAAGGTATGGAGAATAGGTGGCAGCTGAGCACTCAGTCCTAAACAGGACATTATGTCACCCCCTCTAAGGCTCAGGAAACACTGCAGAAGAGGAAGGGAGAATGTAAGAACCAGAAGATAAGAAAAATATCTGTGGAATGCTCTCTTCTAGGCATGACACAGACATTGAAAACATAGTCTCATCGAGCCTGCACAGGACTGGGCCTGTCAATAATCAGTCCTGGTTTGGAGAAGGCAGAAGGGGTCCTATTCATCCCTGGTGAACTATTGTCTTCTGGTGGGTGATTGTCTTCAGTTGTCTACCTTCATGTATCGAATGGACAGTTCCAGGCCCATAGTCATATAGATGGCCCTGGTGAAACTTAGAGGGTTGCAAAAGGAAAAAAAAAGACATGAATATAAGAAAGGAACTTGGGGGTGGTGAAGAGGTTGACGGGGTGGGAGGGAGGAAAGAAGGTGGTAATAAGAATAATTAGCATTCATTATGCACATTATGTAAACATCAAATAACAAACTTAATTAGAAAGAAGAAAAATGAATAAGCCAAAAATAGAACTTTCTGTTTTAGGATTTAGAAGTCAAGATTCCGCATGGCATAATTTAACTACCTTAAAGACTAGAGTAAATAAAGAGCACCTGTCATTTATAAGAGGGGGATATTTTAAGTTAAACTGGGTAATATCAGATCTCAGCTTAGATATGGTATTAGGCAGGGTTCTCTAGATAAACAGAACCCATAAAATGAACAAATATATGTCAGCAGGGAATTTATTAGATTGACTTATAGAATGTGATCTAAGCATTTCACAATGGCCATCTTCATGCTGGAGAAGCTGTGAATCCAGGGCTATTGAGTCCACAAGCCAGACACCTCAGTGGTGCCAAACATGTCTCTGAAGGCCTGGAAGATTCCTGGAGCATGCGCCCGCGCGCGCGCGCGCGCGCGCGTGTGTGTGTGTGTGTGTGTGTGTGTGTGTGTGTGTGTATAGTCTATAAATATTCAGAAAGGCAGAAGAAGCAAGGTGCTAATGTCACCAAATAATAGCATTAGCCATGGTGGCCAAAACAGCCAGACACCAGAGGAGATAAATTCCAGTAGATAAACTTGCCATCACAACAGAAAGGCAAGGAGGCAGAGTCTAAACCTTTCTTTTCTCTTCCTTTTATCTGGGCTCTCACTAGAAGTTTCAGCCTATATTTAGGGTGGGTCTCCCCATTTCAAATGAACTGATCAAGAAAATATATAATAGTGAATAAATATTTTCTTTATGAATATGTAAAATGCATATAAGATAAAGTATAGTATAGTATACAATTATTTGTGATATTATCATAACACTAAATAATGTGATAAAGCACATTCTTTTTCATGTACTGTATTATAATAATATTATATATAATTGTATATCATGTACAACATATCCAACATATAACCATGTTCTAAATTTGTTGACAAGTTATGGATTCTGTAAATGCATTGAAGTATCTTAAGTTCAATACTGACTTACAAAAAAAAGGAACAGAGAGGACCATGGATGAAAGCAGAGCCTCCTGCCCAATATGAATCTCCGGGACCCTAAATGTTAAGAGTGATATCTATGCACGAACCCACACAATCCTCAGTCACATTTTTCTCTGGGAATTCTCATCATGTCTGCATGCTCATCTAAAGGCCAGGCTGTTGACAGGCCAGCTGGCCTGCTCACATGGCTGGACATTCATTAGCTTGTATGTGGGCCTGTTACATGTATACCCAACTATTTCAAAGTACTTGCTAAATGAAGAGAATACTACCATGTACTAGTCTCTGAGTAAGAGCTGTCTTTTCTCTCAAATGATTTGACTTCTAACATCAACACACAAGTTAATACTGATTTAATAACCAACAATTGGTTCCCATTCAACTTGCTTCCAACCTGTGGCCCAAACCAGACTATTACCTGACATCAAGTAACAATTGAAGGAAGACTGCAAAGGTCTCAACTTGTATGTACCATCAGCCTATACTTCCTCCGAATGGTAAAACTTATGATAAAGGTTAAGCTGCACTAGAATTTCCTAAATCCAATGCCTGGAATATGGGTAGTAATGAATTGGCTTGTCAATCGATGCCAGAAGCCAAGGGTGAAATTCTCCTCCTTATGGATCTAGGCTGTCCTCTTTTACTCATAACATTACACATTTCACAAAGGTTCCACCTACCCTTGTGGAGCCCAGGGAATTAGAGTTGAGAGACTCACTGGTCTAATCCCTTCCTTTGATTTATTAGCCATCAGGGTGAGGAGTTACGCTTACTCCAGCAGGACGCTAGAGCTCCAGGAAGGACTTGCTCCAGCATCAGGCCAGCTCTGCCTGCTATTTACGACACTAGCCTTTGAAGAAGACTCTTGACTAGGGTGAACTTCTCCTTTCTCTCTCTCCTTTTCATCATCATTGCCACCATGGACCTCTCATTATGTCCCTGTTTACTTTGTACTTTGCTAAATGCCCTCCATAGGACATATGCAGGCTATTTTGGTAGCACAGAGAAAATGTTTTGCTTAGGCTCCACCTTTGGTTCACGCTGCCTGGAGCTTGCTGAAGTTAATTGAATTGGAGAGAGAAAGCAAACAGACCAAGCAGAAAGAGATCGTTATGGCTTGAAATTTACCACTCCTTCCCTACATGCATCCATCTCTTTCTCTCCCCTCCCCCACAGTTAGACTTCTATAGCATCCACCCAAGTCATTCTAGAAGCAGAATAAGAATCTTGTGGAGCAGCCATGATATCAGAGCCATGCATTATTGCAGGCTTAAATTGGAGAGCCTGAGGGAGGGAGCTTTGTGTGCCACTAATTATAATATAGCTATAAAATCTTTTCTGTAATAAGCAATTTTCCACAAAAACAACATTTCTAAGTCTTCTGGGACGTAGCCAAAACATAATTTGAATTTCGTGTCCACTTTTTAAATAGGAAACTTCAAACTCCCTAAGCATCATACAGTTTCAATCTTGAATTGTTTAATTTTCCGTAGAAAACCCATTGGGGAAAAGAATTCATTTCTGCATGGACTTTTTGGTTTAGCCTCCATGAGGCTGCAGAATGTCTGTAAAGTCCACATATCTATGAAGAGTCTTTGAAGGGAGAAAAAAAATCACCTGTTTTCTGCTTTTTCTGGAAACAAGACATGCTGCTTTTAGTATATACTGGAACTGAAGAATTGAGAAAAAAATATTAAGAAGTCTATTCTTGGGCCAAGGAGCTAAGTCAGTGGGTAAAAACACTTGGCCCGCAAGCCTGACCACTTGAGTTTGATCACCAGAACCCACATTTTTAAAATGCCAGATGTGGGACTGCCAGGAGAGTTCATCAGGTAAAGGTACTTGCCACCAAGCTTGACTGCTTGAGTTCAGTCTTTGGGTCCTACCAGGTAGAAGCAGAAAACTAATTCCTGGAAGGCAAGTTGTTCTCTGATTTCCATATGTGTGTGATGGCACACACACACACACACACACACACACACACACACACACACACACAGAGAGAGACAGAGAGACAGAGAGACAGAGAGACAGAGAGACAGAGACAGAGAGACAGAGAGAGAGACAGAGACCGAGAGAAAGAAGATAGATAGATAGATAGATAGATAGATAGATAGATAGATAGATAGATGATAGATAGATAGATAAGTAAATAAATAAAATGTTAAGGCAGAAAAGTCAGATAGAGTGGAATGCATCCATAACCACCATAGTCCTAAGGCAAGAGGGGATGCAGAGACTATAGGATCAGCTGGACGTTCTTGGGCTGGTATAAAATGCAGGGGAAGAAACAAGAGAGACTCTGCCTAAAACAACAAGGAGGAATGAGAGAGCTGACTCCTGAGAAGTGCTGTGACCCCTCACCCTCATGCACATTCACACTTATGCAAACAGGTGTTAAATAAAATACTTAATAAACAAAAAGTCTATTCTTTCAACAAGTATATACTCAAATTCGTCTCCGGTGATGGGGACAGGCCAAAAGATCTCCAATATTACATAAAACTCAAAGATCTTTAATCTGAAATATTTCTGAGGGGGGGGGGGTTCAGCCCAAAGGCAGGGGTATACATTACATATCCTATCCAAATGCCCCCTGCTAGTCTAAGCACTAATTCCAGATAAAATACTACAAGACTACAAGGTAGAAGAAGGTATCACTTAACTAAGACCAGGAAGACCAGTCTCCATGCTGTCAACAAGAAACACTGTAGCTTTTCACCCTAGACAGCAAGAGGCAGATGATGAGGACTCAGGATTTCACACATTAGTGCTTTTCGGAGACTGATTTTTTTGAGACAGAGAACTTGAAAACGGTTAATGTGGCCAAGAAGTCATTGGTGAGAAAGTGTCAGTACTGGTCAGATTTTGTGGTCAACATGAGACAACCTAGAGTCATCTAGGGTGAGGGACACTCCAAGAATTGACTAGAATGCATTGGCCTGTGGCCATGGTTGAGAGAGTTGTCTTAACTGATGGTTGATGTGGAAGGACCCAGCCCACTGTAGGCTGCATCATCCCTGAGCAGGTAAGCTTGGGTTGCATAAGAAAGGTAACCGAGCATAAGCCAGAGAGCAAGTTAGTAAGCTGCCTTCCTCCCTGTTTTCTATTCTGGCTCCTGCTTGAATTCCTGCCCTGACTTCCTTTAAAGATAGTCTGTGACCTGGAAGTAGAAACTGAAAAAAGTCTTTCATCTCCCAAATAGCTTTTGGTCATGGTGTTTATCATAGCAAGAGAGAAGGAACTAGGACGGTGCCCCAAGCATAGCAGTCCACAAAAGCAAAATCAGCATTTTTTTTTTTTTTTAGAGTCTGAAGAACTAGAGAGGACTAATATGGAGAGCTGGAGAGATTGGAACTGGGGTGTGTATGTGTATGTGTATGTGTGTGTGTGGGGGGGTCAGAACCAAATCAGGAAACAATGCAGCCTTATTAATGCATGTGGACTTTAGTCGAAAAATAAGGAAATGTCATCAATACATTTTTAACTGGGGAGGTCACACAGAGAAATTTTCACTTTTAAAAACAGATCTTCATTCTTCAGAGTGTAGAAGTGGTGTTGGGAGGCAAGCTATGGGATGATGGAGGAGTCCAGCTAGTGATACTGGTATAGAGTCTGAAATGGTGCCAATGAAGACAGAGAGAACTGGATGAGTTCATGGACTATGCTTAGGACAGAGAATGAAGAAAATGAAGTAATGAATGGTGTTTGAGAGGAAATGAAATAGAAGTTAAGATATCCATAAAACCTTTATTTGAACAATAAACTGAGTTCTGGCTGACACTGAACCAGGAGGTAACAAATGGAAGGAAACCAACTTCCAGGAGACAGAGTCAAGGTCTCAACTTCAGCCACAGAGTAAAAATAGAATGGTAGTTGAAGCCACAACAATGAAGGAGATCTCCAATAGACAGAGGGCAAAACATCCTCTTTTGTCTCGGACATTACTAACGTTTGCATGTTACCCCTAATAGCATGTCCAATTTGGCATTGGTCTCATATGAATGAATAAACAATGATTTTATTTGGCACATTAAAGTATATGAGACCATGGGTCTCTTTAGCTATTGAAGGCAGAATTCTCACTTAAACGCATGATGAATGTACACATTTACCTTTCTTCTTCCTGACAATTTCTGTTCACAGCATAGTTAATGCTTCCCCTTCCAGGACAGCATTAAAGCATTCCTCGTGATAAACTAAAGTGAATTCAGGTACACGCATCCAGATCCAGCTCACTGCTTTTGATTTGAGACAAGAGACATGAAGCAATTATTCAGTGCTGTCCCTTGTGCCCAATTGGGGTACCCCCTCAGCTCCAACCTAAAAAAATGGCAAATAAGGTTTTTGAAACATGCAAAGCCACGAGGCCCAGGGCCAATATGGTCAGTGGAAAATACAGAAAATCATAAACTAGGGCGATATGAGGAAATATATGAGAAATAAACATGGTAAATAGAGGTCGAGCCAACCGACAGACTGTTTAGTCTAAGTACTGTGGCTAAAGTGGTTTTGACTACATGTAGTGCAAAGCCACTGAATATCTTACTGTCTGGAATACCCTTTTATCTTTTTAGGAACGCTTTTAGAGGAAACTGCTAAAAAGTAAAGGTGCCCAAATAAGAAAATGTAAGTGCTGAAGATCAATTTCTCATGAAAGCTGAGGATAAATGTGTAGTTAATACTATTTTTTATCCTGTGCCGTCAAGGTTCCTAGTGACCGTGTGAAACTCAAAGGCTCATATCTACTGAAGGTGAGGCTTTTATCTTTAATTTCTGTGTCCAGAAATGGTAATTTAACATATTCATCAACAAAGGACCCTTGATAGTACTCATTAAAGCATTTTTCATTTATATCAAATAATTATCTTTTAATAATGTCCGATCTTCAGTTTCAGATTTCCTTGTGTACATAGGGTAAAAATGAATGAAAATGCTAGCTATTTATTCCAAAGTAAGAAATCAAACTGTTAACACTATTAAATAATGATAATTTTGTACTAGTCACATTTCAGAGCATTGGTTCATTTCAAAGGAGTTGACTTTCTTTTTATCCAGAGGTTCATTTAGAGAGAGATACTATATAATGACATGATTATGATGTTTATGACAAATTTAGTTTAAGGTTTGACAATAAAGAAATAATCATTTATTTGTGAGATAACAATATACATGCAAATGCACTGGAGTATAGCATAATGGGAAAGAATTTTTCATTGATTAAATTTGTTCTTTGACTAGTTCACATATATATAATACATATTTATATATAATACATTACATATAATATATACATATAAACATTTACATTATATTATATAATACATATGATATGTGTTTACTCTCAGCCACCTACCCCCTCTTATCTCCCTCTCACCTTATTATCCCCCTCTTCCTTATCCCTTTCCCACATTCATGTTTGGTTTGGTTTGGAGTCCCTCACATTTTAACCAGGGCTATCTGTATGACCATGAATTAGAACCAGCCATTGCAGCCTTGGAGGCTCACCCATATATACACAACTGAGACAATGACTACCCTTGGTTCAGAATCCATTAACTGGCAAGCATTCAACAGGGAGAGGTAGGGGCCCATGATCCCCTCCATCCCCAAGCCATGTTGGGCTGTTGATGGGTGCAGTTTTGTGCATCCCTAGTGCAGACCAAGGCAGCTGTTGTAAGGCCACGTTTAGAATGTATGTGTCATACCCTAAATACAGCATTTCACCTCCCTCCTATGTTCTGAGTCTTATGTCATTTCTACTCTTTCTTCTGCAATATTCCCCGAGCATTGGAAGGGGTGGTATGAATGTCCTTTTTAGGACTAAGCACTAAAGTGTCATTTATTGTAAGAATCTTGAACATCCGTGGGTTTCTACAGTCACTACCATTCAGTGCAAAAAGAAACTCCCCTGACTAAGGCTGAGAGTAGTGTTTGTCTGTAGGTGTAAACATAAATATTTAGACTACAGATTGATGTCACACCAATTTAGTAAACAATAGTAGTGAGTCTTCCCTGGGGCCTATGACCTCCACAGACATAGCTTTTTGTTGAGGTTTATTGTACCAGGCATGTATTCCCACTTATGCAACAGATATCCAATCCAATCCAATAGTGGTTGCTTACCCCGTTATAATCATGCCATTCCTGTACCAGCAGACGCATCTTGCCTGACAGGCTGGCATTGAAGTTTGTAGTGTTCACAGCTGGGTATGACCCTTGACGCCTTTTATCATCACACACACACACACACACACACACACACACACACACACACACACACACAGAAAGAGAGAGAGAGAGAGAGAGAGAGAGAGAGAGAGAGAGAGAGAGAGAGAGAGAGCCCTGTAAAGCAACTTCTATCTATCTCTATGTAAGCTAGCCAGCAGAGTTCTACCTTGCCTTTTCTTGCAACCAGGCTATGTGGTATCTTCTGCAATAGTGTCATTACCACCTAGTCATGGGCAACCAAAATAAATGACAATAGTTTTTATTTGGTGGGATCATCTGGAATCTCCTTGGCCAACAACTCCTAAAGAGGTACCCCACATAAAGCACTAGGATTTTTGTTTAAAGGAAAAATCATTTTATTTATTAAAATAAAAGCCTTAAAGGGCAGAAATACACTTGAAGTGAGCTGTGGAACATACTGCATAGGTATACCCACAACAAGCCACACTATTAAACATATGAATGATTGTACGTTCTAAAATATTTTCTTGACAAATACAAAAATGATCTTAGGAAAATGGCATGCAGTTTAGAGTCCCTAAGAATAACTATGTTTTAGGAATGCTCAAGGCTTTGAATAACTACTTTCTAAGTTAACCTCAGTGCCCTGAAATGATATTAAAGGTTTTGGTAGCTGATACTTCTAAATTTATATTCTACTTTGGTCAAAGTTGCCCTGGAAATTCTTTAGCAAAAATATCCAGCAAGGAAAGCCAAGTTCTTTTAAAAGGTTTATTGAAAGTAAAGCTTGCCAGCACGTATTCATCATCCCTCCAAAGGAATACAGCTTAACACATTCAGTATTGTGACCTCAAACAATGAGCAAATTCTGCTTTTAGAATCCTGTAATTGCTTCCTGCAATATCTCAGCCCATTAAAGATAAATGGGTGGAGCCCCTTCTTTTAAGTAAATAAATTTATATTCAGTATTAGAGTGAAATGAAATTAGAAAGCCTACATCTAAATTTGATTAAATACTCAAAAGCATCTTAATTAGAAACAATACATTTGGGTTTTTTCATTTTAAAAAATATTTGTAAATGTGTTTTGAATGGAGCCTTTGAATTCAGATATTAACATTTCAATGTAAAAATATTAAGTTAAATTTCAGTAGAATTCTGAACCACTAGATATCTTGTATCTCAGCATAGAATGAGTTTGTGTGAGTGTGTGTGTCTGTGTGTGTGTGTGTGCAGTATGTGCAGAGTATTTGTGTGGGGTTGAGTACAGAGCACATGTCCAGTGAGTATGTAGAGACCAGAGTACAACCTTAGGAATTGTTCCTCAGGTGCTGTCCTTTGTGTGTGTGTGTGTGTGTGTGTGTGTGTGTGTGTGTGTGTGTGTGTGTGTTCTACATAGTTCATTCAATATAATTTATATCTCAATGCAAAAGTTTTTCAAAAGCATGTTAAAAGTTTTGTAGTTTATATGTGTTATATTTAATTAGATTTCTAAGAAATAAGGCAAGAGATACAGCAAGGAACAGTAGGAGAAGGGTCTCTCATGGGCCTGGCATTCACAACTTCAGCAATACTACTGACCAGTATCTCCAGCAATCCACCTGTCTCTGCCTGCCCAGCACTGGGGTTACAAGCAGGTGCCATCATTACGCCTTGATTTTCTTACATAGGCTTTGGTAAATTTCTGTTTGCAAGGTCTTCATGCTTTCAAGACCAGCGCTTTACCAACTGAGCTACCTCTCAACTGGAGAGATTGTGTTTTCAATGAAACTCTTTATGTGCTTTGGAGAAGAGCCGATTACAGTTATCAATTTTAACAAAGATTTGAGAGATGTGGAGGCCTGACTACAAAAGGCCAGCACAAAGGAATTTAAAAGGGTGATGAAATTGTTTTTCTACTGGTAGTTACATAAAGCTACATATGTTTGACACTCAGAGTTGTACAATATTAGTATATTTTACTGAGTATAAATTTTGAAAATAAAAGGATTACAGTTATATCTAAAAGAGTAAATGAAGAAACTAATGGCAAAATATATCATTCCAAAATTGATTTAGTTAATGTGTATTTGTTCTATTGTTCCCTGTGCTTTTCTATATTTTAAGCATGACTTAGGTAACAACTTTACAATTAAAAGGTACTATTAGTCTATTCTCAGTCACCTGAGACCTGGGTGCTGCTTCTTGTCTACTGCCTGTGGCTAAGCTGTATTTATGAGAACTCAGACATAAACCCAGTTTGGAGCAGCTAACTTTTGATGTATTCTCATATTACTATGCTGGTGCATTAATGTTTAAATAACAGTAATGATTCTAAATTTAATTTTTATTTTTTTATTTTTTTTTTTTTTTTGGTTTTTCGAAACAGGGTTTCTCTGTGTAACTTTGCGCCTTTCCTGGAACTCACTTGGTAGCCCAAGCTGGCCTTGAACTCACAGAGATCCGCCTGCCTCTGTCTCCTGAGTGCTGGGACTAAAGGCGTGCACCACCACCACCCAGCATAATTTTTATTTTTAAATGTGTATACATAAATGTATATATGTGCACCGTGTGTGTGTGTGTGTGTGTGTGTGTGTGTGTGTGTGTGTGTGTGTGTGTGTTGCCTGTGGATGCCAAAAGAGGGTGCTGAATCCTCTGGAACTGGAGTTAAGGACAGTTGTGAGCCACCATGTAGATGCTGGGAACCAAACTTGAGTCCTCTGCAAGAGTAGCCAGTGCTCTTAACTGCTGAGCCATCTCCCCAGCCCCCAACAATAATGATTCTATAGCCATAATCTTTATTCAAACTTAATTATTTCACCATCAGAGATTTCAATTTTCTATCAGTCATTTACAATGGCTTTTGCTTCTCAAGTCAGTTGATAAGTGGGGGACTGATTTGACATTAGGTCCAATATTAAGTACTGTAGACAAATGAGAAAAGACAGGAGATGGATGTGAGTTTCAAGTGATGAACTGAAACCACCTGCAGAGCCAGCCGATGCTACCACACACAGCAGCTTTGTGGGCAGTTAAAGTGGACGAGAGCAGCGGGGAAACTGAGTCATCACACAGCACATACTATCCAAGTGCAGACATGCCAGATTCTCTGAGTCTGAATTTAGGTTGATGTTCAATTCAGTGGAGTAAGGACACATGATTTGTAAGTGTGAAGAGTCTATCCTAGTTTTACATCCACACATAGATATTTAAATAGCATTGTCCTGTTGCTGGAGGGCTTCTCTCCAGGTTCCCCAAGCCCCTCAGTCCCACAATCCACTTATAAAATAATCACTCAGATGCTTATATCACTTATAAACTGTATGGTCGTGGCAGGCTTCTTGCTAACTGTTCTTTTATCTTGAATTAACCCATTTTTATAAATCTATACCTTGCCACGTGGCTGGTGGCTTACCAGCGTCTTCACATGTTGCTTGTCCTGGTGGTGGCTGCAGTGTCTCTCCTCCAGTTGGGCGCCAGATATTGATGTAACTAACCGTCTTATTAAATAAGAAACACAGAAACAATGTAAAGGAGAAAGCCGAGAGGTCAGAGCTCAGAGCTAAAATCTCACCCTTCCGCCTGTGGTGTCCCAGCTTCCCGAAAAAGAGCTACTTCCTGTCTGTAAATCGATTTTCCAGTCATTCTGCCTTCTCATTGGTTGTAAACCCAAACATGTGACTGCCTCGTCACTGTCTGAATGTACAGCCCCCTAGGTCTTAAAGATATATGTCTCCAATGCTGGCTATATCCCTGAACACACAGAGATCTATGGGATTAAAGGCGTGTGCCACCACCGCCACACTCTTGCTATGGCTCTAATAGCTCTGACCCCCGGACAACTTTATTTATTAACATACAATCAAAATCACATTTCAGTACAATTAGATTACCACCACATTGTCCTTACAGCCATATATGTCAACTCTAGGGATTTAGGAGAATTCTTTGTCATTTTATATATTATAACCACTGACCTAACGCCATCTAGTCCTCAAAGGAATCATTTTTAATAAGTGGGGAATCTTTATGCTTTGGAAATATGAGTTCAACAAGCTTAGGGAAGAAGCCTAAGTTCAGCATGGGGCAGGCTGGCCACTGTGGTTGTGTTTTGGTGGATGGGCCATTCGATAGGAGTCCTCTGCATGCTACAGATCTGCAGAACCTGAAGTGGTGGTCTCAGCAACTGGGCTGGCTCTGCCTCCTATCCCAAGGACCTTGCAGTCCTTGAAAACACAGCATATTTCGTTCTTTTAATTTTCAAAATGTTTATGTATTTTAATCAGCAACATGTTGTGTTTCATTATAGCATCTACAAACATTATTTTAGTTCATCCTTCTCCCCCCCCCCACCCCCGCTCAGTCCTTGGTCTCCCCTTAGGCCCTCGAACTCCAGAACCTTTCCTCCACACTTCCCCCTTCATTGTGTTCTTCTAGCTTCATGGCCTGTACCCACATTTACAGCTGCATTTATACATGCATACTTTGAAACACTAAAAACCAGGACCCCTGTGAGAGAATAAATACAATATGGCTTTCTGAGTCAGGGTCACCTCATTAAATATAAAATTTCAGATCCTGTCTTTCTGCAAATTTTGTAATTTCATTTTTACTACAGCTTAATAAAATTCTATTGTATATATTATATACACATATATATAACATTTTCAATGTCCATTCATCTGTTGATGGACATCTAGGCTAAATATATACCCTTGCTATTATGAACAGAGCAGCAATAACCATGGATGTGCAAATATAGAGGAAAAAATAGTGGAAAAATATAGAGCACATTGGTTGTATGCCCAGGAATGGTAGAGCTGGGTCATATGGTAGGTATATTCTTAATTTTTGGAAAAACTCCGCACTGATATCCATATTGGTAGTACTAGTATACATTCACTAGTGAATGAGGATTCCTACACATTGCACACGCACGCGCACATAGACACACATACACACACACACACACACACACACACACACACACAGACACCAATTTAAAGTAGATCAGGGGCCTTGATTTATGACTAAGGGTACAGCTCAGAGGTAGAGGACTTGCCTAGCATGTATTAGGACTAGGCCTGGTTCAATCCCCTACACACAGCGAGAGAAAAACTCCTTTAAATATGAAAATGTTAGGGTAAAACAGTTCAGGATCGATACTTTAGCATGTGTGTTCTGAATAGAACCCCAACCGTACAGAACACGGCCCCAAGAACTGACACGTGGAATCACATAGTCTAAGGGGTCTGCACATCAAAAGAAGCTACTTGGCCGGGCGGTGGTGGCGCACGCCTTTAATCCCAGCACTCGGGAGGCAGAGGCAGGCGGATCTCTGTGAGTTCGAGGCCAGCCTGGTCTACCAAGTGAGTTCCAGGAAAGGCGCAAAGCTACACAAAGAAACCCTGTCTCGAAAAACCAAAAAAAAAAAAAGAAGCTACTGGCAGAGCAAACAGACAATGAACAGGAGGGGAGACAATGACGGCAGCTACACCTCATATAGGGTTGCTCAGCTATATAATATGCAAAGTGCTGTGTATGAGCACAGAAGACACAGCTCACTTCACCGTTGCCTTCTGTCTGGTTCCCATAAAGCTCCACACAGAGCACAGAGCACAGAGCGCTTGTTTACCATTCTCCTCCCCCATGCCATTAGCACCCAAGCAAGCACTTGACTACGATGTTTTTGGGATCCTCTACAAACATCAGCCGCTTCCTTAACCCTGTTGAGACCTTTAGACTCTGACGTTGCCCGTTGTCACATCCGCCTCTCTATCCCACAACCATCCCTTCAGTGACTATCTGCTTTGGATCTACCGTGCAATCGCCGCAGCACTAGTGGCCTGTCTGAAATGCTCAGCCCTTCTCTTCTAAAGCCTCTTCCTCCTCATTAAAGCGGAACAAAGAAAGACAAGCCCTCTGAGAGCTGCCAGAGTGAGTGGCTCTCCAGCCGTCGGAGGGAGCTTAACCCACAGGGAACCAGACTTGAGATGCCGGACCCTTGACAGCAATTCACAGCAGAGGCCCTAGGAACAGATGGATGTCTCAGTGAGCAAACACTGCCTTGCCCACTGTACAAGGAGGTCACTTGCTCCATTAGCACCTTTTCCATCCCAAAGGGAAAAGCCCCCATGGTGCAGAGACTCGGGACAAGAAATCTATTACTCTAGTCGTTGGGTTCATAGGCCTCTTGCTGATTTTTCTGATTTGTCGGGGCCTATCCTCGGTTTGGCCACAGTTCTAGTATATTCTGGCCCATTCTACTGGCTTCAGCTCAGCTCACACTAACACATATGGCTGAACTCAATATCAGGGTAGACAATTTATGGGCACTTATAATCACATGCCACCCACATACAATTAACCCAGAAAAGAAAGTATGGGTCTTCCACGGCAATGTGCAAAGCCCCATCTGCCCCACACCTCACTTTTTCCAGATTACCTTTTCCACGGCCTGAGTACTCAGTCTCAAGCTAGGGAATAAGAAGCCCTTTTCACAGCATGAAGCATTCCTTTGATTTTCAGCCCTGCTGCGAGCAACGTTTTCCCGCCTTGAGCCTTTTCATTCCATGTCAGAGTTTTCAAACCCAAACTACAAAGAGCCAAAGATGCTGACCACACATCAGCCATCCAACAGTGAGAAGGCACCACTAGGAGAGAGTGGCAGCATGCTTTTTTTTTTTTTTTTTTTTTTTTTTTTTTTTTTTTTTTTTTTTTTGACCTTGGCTGGAACGGTTTTAAAAAGAGGAAATGCCTTAGCAGAGACCTACCAGGCATGGGCTGCATGTGGCAAAAGCAGCTTGGGTTTCCATCCTCTGCTCTGTTATTTTAGGCTTCTTCCAATTTCCATTTCACAAAATGAGTCTGTTGACACAGTAACTGTCTGTCAACAAGATCCCCTCAGGCTGGTGGGCCGGGGTTGATCGACGGGCATGGCACCATGAATCTAGGAAGCAGAGAGAGAAAGCTCAGATCAGTAAAGAAAGAGACATGGGCCAGAGGAAAGGATGAAGTGAATCCTTTGATGGAGGGAGCCTTGAAAGAAAGCAGCCCTGTTGAATGGGAGTTAGCTGGGGCATCTCTGAGATAGTCCAGTCATGTCTATAGACTCTCCCCAACAGGGCATGGAGGCAAGAGAAGTAGTTTCCAAGGAGTCCCGGGATAGATTCTGGAGCTGTACCATCACACTGGTTTTCTGGTCGGTTTAGAGACTTGACATGAGACAAGGACAATAAAATTTGGCTGAGTGCTCACAGCCTTGTACTGGATGGCTTGGGAAGAGATGGCTAGCGGTTCACACACTTAGAGATTAAGCCACACTGAGACAGCTACATGCTGTCTAACTGCAATTTGCCTATTTTGTATAGCTTTTATAATCTTCTTATTTGTGTAATAATTGTTCTTCGAGCTACGACCACAGTACTCACAAGGTTGTAGTGAGGAGAGCAAACACAGCTCCTTTTCAATAAGACTATGACTTGCTCAATAAGACTGTGACTCATGAAGCTACAGACTTTGTCTTTTTCAGTTTCGAATTTTCAGATCATAGGAGCATCCAACACAGAACAAGTGTATGGTAAGGATTACCTGGGTGAGCAAATTAGCAAAACACAGCCCATTGATGGACTGTTGTCTTTAGGACCCTAGAAGACGTCTAAGTAGGCTTTGTTGGCTACAGTGCTGGTAGACAGAACAGTGAGCCTGATTGGCACATGGGCCAGATAGAAGCTGATATTTCCTAACCTAACAGAAAAGGGAATGTCCATTGGCTCTTACAATAGCTATTATGGAACTGACCAGAGCCCCAAGCAAAGAATCTGTCTTGATGTCTGTCCTTTAGCTCATGCATGCTCAACTACAGGTAAGCATCCTTCCTTTTCTCTTCTTAAGTATCTATTTTTTATTTTATGTATGGGTGTTCTTTCCCTCTGTGTATGACTGTACTGTGTGCATGCCTGGTAACCAAAGAGGCCAGAAGAGGGGGTCCAATTCACCTGGAATTGGAGTTACAGATGGTCTTGAGCCACCATGTGTTGGGAATCAAGCCTAGGTTTGATTATCTAAAATGACAGAGAGTGCTCTTAGCCAGGGAACCACCCCCTCCAGCCCCAGGATAAGCTAGCTGACTCAGTAGGAAGAGGTGCTTATTTGTTTTGTTTTGTTTGTTTGTTTTGTTTTGTTTTAGAGAGCCCTGACTGGTCTGGAACTCACTATGTAGATCAGGTTGTCCTCAAACTCCTAGAGATCTGCCTGCCCCTGTCTCCTGAGTGCTGGGATTAGTGGTGTGTACCAGCATGCCCAGCATCTTTTTTAAAAGTATATATTTATTGTGCAAAGTGATGAATTTATGACATTTTAATAAAAGTATATCATACTCTTTGACCATATTAACTCTATTACCTTCTCCTACCTCCTTCCAACTAGTTTTCTTCATCTTGCCAAATAATCCCCCTATTTTACATATACACGCACATACACACACACACACACACACACACACTCATTTTACATACAAGAGAAAACATATTTGTCTGTCTGTGTCTGGTTTATTTCATTTAATATGATGATATCCACTTTATTTAACTACAAATGACACCATTCTATTCTTCTTTACATGTGAATAAGACTCTCTTGTGTATATATGTTTCGTTCTCCACCCATCTGTTGATGGATACCTAGGCTAGTTGTGCAACTTGATTATTATGAACATTGCTTCTAAACACACGGATGTGTAGGTGTCTCTGTGACACAGATCCGCTCAGATGTATTCCCAGGAATGGTATAGCTGGATCATATGGTAGTTCGATTTTTAGCTGATTTGAGTATTTTTGAGAAAAGTCCTTACTAATTCCCTTACGACTGTACTAGTTTATATTGCCTTTCTTCAACATCTGCATCAGTATTTGTTATTGTTTGTTGTTCTTTATGCTGTTAGAGTGTATGGGGTGTGTGGGGGGGGGTGCGTGCATGCTTGAGTGTGTGCATGTACATATGTGTCTTCATATGTGTGTATGGGTGCACGTGTAAGTGCAGAGATAGAAGTTGATGTCAGTATCTTCTGCACTCACTCTCTACCCTATATTTTTTTGAGACAAGGTCTCTTACTGAATCGAAAGCTCAACAATTCAGCTTATTGGCCAGTAGGAATATTCCCTGGGCTACCTTCTCAGTGTTGGGACTACAGCTGTGCATCATAACCCCCAGCTCTATGCATGCTGGGGATCTGAACTCTGGTCCTCATGCCCACACAGCAAACACTTTGTCAACTGAGCCATCTCCCCAATTCAGCTTTTCTCTCAGCATTTCATATTTTGTAACTAGCATACAAGGTAGTAGCTATCATTGTGGAATTCTCAAAGACCCTTTAGTAGATTCTCTCCCCACATCTCTCCTCTCATATCCCATACAACCACTGCCCCAAGTCTCTGTCCTATTTCATCTATTTCATGTCACGTGTCCTTTTACCCACCCCTCGTCCTTCTTCAGCACCTATGTTTATCCTTCCTTGGACTTCTTTCTAGTTCTTCAGGCTTTACTTATAAATACACATGTATACATTATAGGCTGAGGTTCACATATGAGTGAGAACATGTGGTTTTATTCTTCCTGAGTCTGAATCAGCTCACTTAATAGTCTACTTTCCAGATCCACCCATTTTCCTGAAAATGACATCGTTTCATTTTTCTTTATAGCTTCATAAAATTCCATCATGTGTATAGATACCACATTTTCACCACCTGTTCATCTGTTGATGAAGATAAAGAATGATTCCATTCCTTGGCTCTCATGGACACAGAAGCAACTCACATGGATATGCAAGTATCTCTGTGGTAGAATATGGGGTTCCTTTTAGTATTTTAAGAAACCTCCATACTAATTTCCATAATAGCTGTACTATTTTACACTCCCACCAGCAGTGAATAATGGTTTCACTTTCCCCACATCTATCACAAGCATTTGTTGTCAGATTTCTTAATGATACCATTCTGGGTAGATATGTTAAAGTAGCCTTAATTTGCATTTACTCTGCTAACAAGGATGTCAAATGCTTTTTAAAATAGTTGGCCATGTATTTTCTCTTGAGAACTGTCTATTTATTTTATTTTGTCTATTTTTTAGTCATCAGCTGTGTTTCATGGTGTTTAGTTTGAGCAGTTCTTTGTAAATTCTAGATGTTAACCCCTTCCTTAGTATAACTGGTAACTAGGACAGATTTTCTTCTATTTTGTAGGCTGCTCGCACCACGAATTGTTACCTTTGCTGTACAGAAACATTTGTCTCATGTGATCCCATTGGTTGATTATTGGACATATTTCTTGTGCTGTTGGACATCTTTTCAGAAGTTCTTTCCTCAACCTCTAGCTAGAAGTGCATTCCTCATGTCTCCTCCATCAAGTTTCAGTGTTTGGAGTTTTAAATTAAGGTCTTTGATCCACTTTTCTTCCAGGTGAAAATATGGATTGAATTTCACCCTTCTCTGGGTACATATTGTTTGTTTTTTTATCAACATCACTTATTAAATAGACTAATCTTTTTTTCTTTTAAAAAATTCACCTTTGGAAAAAAAAGAAAAAGAAAAGAAAAATTGGGGGCTATATTTTTATAGGTTTATTTCCAGGTCCTATGTTCTGTTCCATTGATCTAGTTGTCTATTTTAATGTCCGTATGGTACTGTCTGTCATTGTAGCTCTGTAGTGTAAATTGAGGTCCAGTACTATGATACCTCCAGCTGTGTTCTTTCTCTTTAGCATTGCTTTAATGGCTCCATATGAATTCTTGGATTGTTTTTTCCAGTTCTGTAAAGAATAACATTGGAAAATTTTTTTTTATTTTATTTTATTTTATTTTATTTTTTGGTTTTTCGAGACAGGGTTTCTCTGTGTAGCTTTGCGCCTTTCCTGGAACTCACTTGGTAGGCCAGGCTGGCCTTGAACTCATAGAGATCCGCCTGCCTCTGCCTACCAAGTGCTGGGATTAAAGGTGTGCGCCACCACTGCCTGGCCGGAATTTTTTGATAGGAATTATATTAAATTTATAGCTCACTTTCGGTAATATAGCCACTGTCACAATATTAATGCTAAAGTCCAGGAGTACAAAGGGTCTTTACATAGTATCGGGTCTTATTTGACTTCCTTTTTCAGTATCTTGAAGTTTTCATTGCAGAGGTCTTTTACTACCTTAGTTAAGTTTATTCCTACATACTTTTGGAGCTACTATGAATGGGATATTTTTTCCTAATTTCTTTCTCTACAAATTCATTGTTTGTATGTATATGAAAGATACAAGATACTGATATTTTGTTGTGGAATTTTTTTTTTATCCTGCATTTTTACTGAAGTGTAAGCCATGTTTTTTTTTTTTTTTTTTTTAAATAAAAGTTATTCTGTCTGGGGTGAAATGAAATTTCAATGTAGATATTGACCTGCAGTTCTTGATGCAGGAGCATGTGGCCTGGTGAGGTGAGAAAGGAGAGTCTCCCCACCTTAAGTGAAGAAGAATGGCTCTAAGTGCAGTACTAGTTGGAAGACTTGGAAGAAAGGAATGGCTCATGCAAGTGGCTTATTGAAGAGAGCTTTGTGAAAGGGCTGTTTGTGGAATATTCTTTTATACTGTGTGAATATATCACTGTGATTGGGTTAATAAAGAAGCTGACTGGCCAAGAGCTGGGCAAGATAAGGGTAGGCAGGAGAACCAGACTAAGGACACTAGGAGGAAGAAGGGCAGAGTCAAAGGAGTCACCAGCCAAACATGGAGAGAAAACAAGAGATGCAAGATGAAAGAGAGGTAATGCCACATGGCAAAATGTCAATTAATATAAATGGGTTAACTTAAGTTTTAAGAGTTGGCTAGTAACAAGCCTGAGCCATCGGGCAAGCATTTATAGTTGATATTAAGCTTCTGTGTGATTATTTGCTAGCAGCTTGTAGGACAGAAACTTCTGCCTATAGCTGTTTTAAAAGACAGAGCCAAAATGAAGGACAACTTGAGAGACCAGATGTGGAGAGTTCATAACACTTGAAAGCATGAGGAGAGAGATGGGCTATTTAGACCTGAGAGAGCTGCAGCTACAAGCAAGGCATGGTTGTTCAGCAAGAACCCTGGCTATATAGAGAAAAAAGCAGCTGGTACCACTCCCTGGCCAGGCAGGAGGGAGCAAGGGATGCAAGGGATGTCCTTCCCTCTAGTCCTCAGATCCTCCATTGTCACTGAAGTCATGGGGCATGGGAGTCCATAGCCCATGGAAATCAGCTTCTCCTTGCAGAGCTGAGAGCTCAAGGGCAGAAAATAGATCTAAGGGTAGAGAGTAAATATCCAGCACCATCAGCATTTTGTCCCCTTCTGTGGGACATATTCTCCTTGGCCAAACAACAACTGACTCCAGCCATCCTTTATTCCTGCCATTCTCTGTAAGCATGTTGGCTAGGTGAAGTCTTCACTAAAACACTTGAGTTGAATTCTACTCAAGCCTATTGTTTTTGTCCATTCACTGAGAGGTAGCATTTTTTTCATAGATTAGAATGTTACACAGTCACATAGTGCCAGTAAATTCAGACCTGTCCTTGCTGCCTAGTAGTGGCAAGAAACCCACAGTCACTTAGCAATTTCAGTAACCCCAGCCAATACAGTACCCTCATCTTTACCTTTTAAGGTCTGTCCCAAGTTCTGATTCAATGAATCTACAATGTGCTAGTTAGTTTTTTCATTGTTGTTGTTAGTTTTGACACAAGCCAAAAGTCATCTGGGAAGAGGGAACCTCAGTTAAGAAAATGCCTCCAGCAGATTGTCCATGGGCAAGTATGTGAGGCATTTTTGTGATTAACAATTGATGCTGGCAGATTCAGCCCACTGTGGGTGGTATCATTCCTAGGCAGGTGGTCCTGTGTTGTATAAAAAAAGCAAACTGAGTAAGCCGTGGAGAGATCGCCAGTAAGCAGCACACCTCTGAGGTCTCTGTTCCAATTTCTGCTACCAGATTCCCGCTCTGCATTAGTTCCTGCCCTCACTTCCCTTGGTGATGAACTGAGATCAGAACGTGTAAACCAAAGAAATCCTTTCTTTCCTCCCAAGTGCCTTTCAGTGCTTATCACAGCAGGGGCACGCAAACTAGGACATGCAGCTCTAACTCCTTACAGGGATTCTTTTTCCACTTCGTGGGCCCAGAACATCCAAGAGGGCCAGGTCCAGGGTTACAGAGACGGAGGTCTAAAATTCTTTAGGTGGATTGTTAAAGATGCTAGAGAGAGTTATTCTCTGACCCATGAATTCTGGCAGCCAGTGAGATGCTACATTCATTTTACCTCTGTTCTGAAGCACGTATCTCAGCCTCCCTGTTCATTATATCCCTCTAATTGAACCAGCAGTAATCCAATCTGCAGTTATATGAATGATGAGACAGTGAAATTGGTGGGTTATGAATCCATAGCCACACTCCATTTGCCAGTTAGTAACTTCAGTGTAATGGCATAGGGGAAATAATAAATTTGAAGGAAAGGACCCATTTGGAATACATAGCCAATAATTTGAGGGGGAAAAATGGCTGCTGCCTCCATATTGGATGGGACTCAATTAAACAGCAGCAGGTCACCTCTAGAGTAGAACTGATCTGTAATCACATTTGACCCATGACTACAGAGGAGAAATTCATATAAAGATACCTTCAGATACATAGATTTATCCTGAAGCTATGAAAGGTAAGAAATTCTTTACATATTTCCCAGAAGGCCATCTGATTTCCCACCTGTGCCCTATGTTGCTCATTCAAGGATGATCTGACTTTTCTCCATTTGTGCTCTCTAGGATTTCATACGCTGTGGCCCGTAGCATGAGCCATGTAATCTAAGTCACCTGAAAACACAACTAAAAACGTGATCTCCCCATGCCTTCCTGCCATCTGCACTCCATCCCTTGCAGCAGCTGCTGATAATTTGAGTAATGTTATTTCACTGCATACCCCATTATCCATTTCACCCTGGCAAGCAGAGTATCTGTGCCCTCATCAAATACGTGAGCAATGTAATCCCAGAATCTCATTTTGAGGATCTGCTTTCTGGAACAAAACCTGGTTTCACTTACTAGATCAATCATGTCCCCAGGAGCAAACAGATGCCATAGTCAGAGGGTATAATTAAAGGCATCTTTAATGAAAGGGCATTCATAAGAGTGGAGGCAAGGTTGTGTTAAACCAAGAAACGGTAATGCACCTGGGCTAGCAAGAATAGAACACTGTTACTGCCACAAGGCCTGAATGCGCAGGAGAGAATGTAAGGAGGGCTAAGGATGTGGAAGAAAGCCAGCGAGCTTAGCGGGAGCTGTGGTTTGGGTATAGGACTCTGACCACCGAGAAATAGCTGTGACAAGAAGGAAACCGGGGAAATAAACTAGGAGCCCTGACCTTCTCTCAAGGCAGTGGGCAAACCCAACGGGGAGCCAGAAGAAAGAGAACCTCCTAGTTGACAGAACCCAAGGGGTCACCTCCACAAGGTACACTCTAAAGAGGGAGGGTAGAACCGTGGATGAAGGGGAGGGAGGATCAGAACCTCCAGCAAGGCATTTGGACTGACCAGTAATGGGAATAAACTAAACCCCACATGCCTGTTGGGCTGTAAATCTGAACTGTCCCTAAATACTCATGCTTTGAAAGCCTAATCTGTTTCTGGTGCTATTATTCTAGCCTGGTTGGTAGAAGTTAGTCATTAAGGGTGACCCTATTAAGGTTATACCCACTGCGGGTTCCTGTCTGCATTGGTCGCCACATTCTGTCTGCTACAGCGACATGTCCTGGCCACAAAGTCCTGCTGCCATGAACTTCATTATCCCGTCCCACCATAGTGAGCTAAAACCGTGAGCCAACATAAGCCCTTATACCCTTCTGAAGAGGCTAGCAGCAGGGGGTAAGGCTCTTCGCTCTGATCTCTTGGCTTTCTTCTTTGCATTGGTTCTGTGTTTCTTATTTAATAAGACGGTTGGCTACACCCTTCAGTTGCTTCTATGTGTGTTTGTTGCAGCAGCAAAACTAAGAAATGTAGTAGCAATAGTCTAGATGTCGGTCTCGCCTGACACAGCCATTGACTGGGGTTTGAAGGAGATGGAGTGGACCTCAGTTTTCTTAGTCATTGCCCAGCAGGGTGTGGGAGCAGGTCCCAGGCCACCTCGGAGGCTGACTAATTGTCTTGGTGGGTCCTTTCCCTTATTAGATAGACTTCCAGGGATTTGGAAGCTTTACGTCATAGGAATCTTCACACCTGGACCTGACTCTCAGCTTTGACATTTACAACCTGTCTGACACTGGGCAAGTGACTCAGTCACTTTGAACATGAGTTGCCCACTTGGTAGTTTTGAATGGTAACCAGCCTAACTAAACATTGCAAAGAGTAGATGAACTAATGGCAAGTTCTTCACGGGGCTTTGGGCACATGTGATGAAATGCTCTTCAGATGTGCCTTTTTTCACTATTGACCCTTTTCTCCTCTGGGGCTGTAACTACCACTTCAAGCACATTTCTAACTTGCTTTATGAGACTTGTTTTGAAGAATTTAGGGAAAACTGTCAGAGGCTGAGTCCTAAGGCAGGTTGGTTCACTGGTCATGTGACACATGCCTACACTCTCAGCACTCAGAAGGTGAAAGGAGGGAGATCAGGAGTCCATGATCATCCTGGCTACACGGGAAATTCAAGGCTAGGCGGGCTACCTGAGATTCTGCCTCAAACAAAAACAAAGACTGGTTGGTGATGGCATTTTCAGCCATAATAGGCTTGTTTTAATGTGGATAAAATGAGTTCTTCTTACAGAAATAAATACATAATTTTATAAGATGCTCCTTAACAGAGAGATGTTAATTAACCACAAATCTATGGCTATAAGGAAAATAAACAGAAATCATTTAAATATGGTCAACTCTGAAGACCAGAGAGGGGCTAGAAAGCTAAGAACAAGGAAAGCAGACTCTCACTTACTTCTCTGCATGCTTATGTATTGCCCAAAGGATTAAAAGAAATACATATTTATTCTGATTAACTTTTTAATTTTTATTTTATTCATTTGTTATTATTATGGGGGAGGCAGTGGACAGAGTCTTTCCATTTAGCCCTTGTTGGACTCGTACTCACCTTGCAGGCCAAATTTGCCTTGAACTTATAGCCATCACCCTACCTCCACTGGGCATGTGCTGGGATTATAAACATGAACCATCTTGTTAGGGTCTCTGCCTATAAGAAATATTTACACTTCTTACAGAGTTTGAGAGAAGGCAAACTGACAGTGTTGTGGACTATACAAAATGAGTGTTATCAGTAACATTAATGAACTACAGCTACATACTGATATAAAATGTGGCCTTAAGACTCATTTACTTACCAAAGAGGAAATGCATGCTAACAATTTAGCACATATTAGGTAAAGAAAACCTTGGCCATTATTCTATATCATAAGAGCCATGCCTGCTTATCTTTGTTTAGTTTTCATCATGGAATCAAATTTAGTCAATTATTGCCCAACTCAGTTGGCTTGAGACAATGTCAAGGGCGCAGATCATTCCTATACCTTTTTAGCATCAATCATGTTATTCATGCCCAATAAGTAAAAAAGGAAGACTAGATGGTGGCAGCGCACACCTTTAATCCCAGCACTCAGGAGGCAGAGGCAGGTGGACCTCTGTGAATTCAAGGCCAACCTGAATTCTAGAACAGCCAATGTTGCACAGAGAAACCCTGTCTCAAAAAAACAAACAAACAAAAAAGTAAGAAAAGAGAAAGAAACCAGTCACTTAATAAGCACTGGAACAAGATAATGCACCTGCCTGCAAACAATTGCTTATGTGAGTATGTGGTGATATTCTGTTTGTACTGTAACAAATAAAGCTTGTCTGAAGGGCAGAGGGCAGAGTCAGCCACAGAGTTAGTCATAGAGGTCAGGCAGTGGTGGCACACGCCTTTAATCCCCACATTTGGGATCTCATGCCTTTTCTCCCCATATTTGAGAAGCACACACGCCATTAATCCCAGCACTAGGAAGGTTGAGACAGGAAGTGATATGGCTGGATGGAGAAAGGCATATAAGGCAGGAAGAGACAGGAACTCACCCCTTTTGGCTGAAGACTCAGGGGCATTCAGTCTGAGGGTTCATGGAGACAGGATCTTTCCCTTTCAGCTGAGGAGTTGGTGAGGCTAGAAGTGGCTGTGGCTTGCTTCCTCTGATCTTTCAGTATTTACCCCAATATCCAGTTCCAGGTTTTTATTGTAAGACCAATTAGGATTCATGTAACATGAGAACAGAGTGGCAAATCCCCTGGTCACTTGTGTCTTATGTGCTGTAGTCATCATTAGGGGTTATATAGACCTTTAGCTGTTGAGTCAGGATGCAATCCAATATTCTAGGCAGTCACTGTTAGGTAGAGCTGGTATCATGTGCAGAACCTACTCACCATATCTAGACTTTGGAATCTCTAACGTTTCTCCTAGATAAACTCACTAGTATCCTTGCAAAATGGACCACCAAGAGGAAGAAAAACAATACCCTAGAAATAAGCATGTCCATGAATGCTGGCACACAGACCATGTTAACTGAGAATAGAGCCAAATGTTACCCTTCCCTGTGCTTTCCCTGTGTCCCTCCTTCCTGTTGTCTTTGCTATGATGGACCACAGAAGTTCTCTTTCTCATGTTCTGCTGAATTAGCTAGTAAATGCTCCATGCCTTCCTTGAATTCTTTGTAGTCCCCAAATCCACTCACAACCAATCAGATGTTCCTAAATTTTGTGGTGATTAAGGAAACATGGAATAGTTGGTGTCAATTTCAGTAGCATGAGCATCATTAGAAGAATTAGGGTAGATACTATTAAATCAGTTACAGAACTACTCCAGGATTCTGGAAAGCAAGTAATATTTCTCCATGTGTTCCTTGAAACTGGTACTATAGTTCCTTGGTCAGATGAGTATAGTCAACTATTTGGCAAACTGTATGAAACCTAATGTTAAATAGAGTTTATTAGCTGACTGTGTGAAACTCTGAACAGTAATGCAGGAGTCACTATGAGAGGGGCTGAACTATGCCTTGGCTCTAAATTTTTTTAACCCCAGAGCTTTCCCCTTTAAGGCCAACTCTAGACACTGATGTGTCATAGAAAGCATCCTGGGGAAGCAGTCTTAGCTTTCCCTACCAGCTTTTGTTTGTAGATGACATGTTTAATAATTAGTCTCTTCCAGACAGTTTTTATGTAGAATGGGACAGCAGGGCAGCAGTTCAAAGATAGATGCTGATCTTTTTTTAAGCTCTTAACACAGTCCCTGAAACCTAGGAAAGCAGATAAATCTAACATCCAGATATAAAATTCATTCTGTGAGTCTTGCTATAGGTGATGTTTATAAGTGCTCTAAGCACTAAGTTTTCATTGATAACCTTACAAATGATCTCAAGGAAAGCTCCCTGATACGCACTTTGCAAGGTAAAAAAAACAAAAAAAAAAAACAAAAACCCATGGACTTGTAGAGGCTATGAGATTTGGCCAGTGGGCCAGCAAAAGACTTGACTAATGGACCAGCAAGATGGCTCAGTGGGTAAAGTCACTTGCTGCCAAGCCTGATGACCTGTTTGATCCCTGGAAATTAAACAATAGAAGGTGAAAACTAACCCCTACAAGTTGTCCTCTGACCTCCACATGTGTTCCATGGCAAGTGCACATCCCCTACATAAAAAGTAATAAATAAATAAGTAGTTCTTAGCCCGAATCACATGATAGAATTATGACCTGACAGAAGTTAGCTCCACCCTGGTTTCAAATATGGAACCCAATATAGTGCATGTAATAACTGCTGGAGGATACAGAAAGAAAAGATGCTTATCAAAATCAGGCTAGACCCTTGCTATTAAAAATTTATTTTAGCAGGGTGTTGTTGGCGCATGCCTTTAATCCCAGCACTTGGGAGGCAAAGCCAGGCAGATCTCTATAAGTTTTGAGGCCAGCCTTGTCTACAGAGTGTGATCCAGGACAGGCTCCAAAACTACACAGAGAAACCCTGTCTCAAAAAAACAAAAAAAAAAAATTAAAATATATGATAAATATATATATATATTATATATATATTTATATTATATATAATATATATATTAAACTTTACACATATTATATAGCTATATATGCACTCTATACATGCTAACGTACTTAAATATATCCCTAGTGTAACTCCTGAAAGAGCTATTTACTATAAAGGATGAAAGTTAGGAAAAAAAGAGTGCATTTACAAACAGATAAAATATACCAAAAAAAATCTATGGAAGTGAAAATAAAAAATAAAAATAAGAAAAGAATCTCCTATTCAGGAGGAAACCTGAATTCCTGCATTTCTCACTGGCAGCAATTGGTCGATGGCCCTCCATTGTGACTATATGTAAGAATCTCCTGGCCAGAAAGAAATATCATCAAAACTACACTGACATTCTCTTAGGACCTTTTCAGAACTGCACACCCATGGGATTCACCCCAAGAGCTGGCTCTGACACAGGCCTAGGTGGCGTCTGACATGGGCCCTTTTGACCAGGCTTGTGGGTGATCATCAGGAGTGAGCACTACTCACAGAGGCGAGGAATCCAAGGTAGATTCTCTTCAGCCCAACATCATCCAGCCTTTGGGGCCAAGGGCAAAATGTCCAGCGGAGAGCTTTTCCAGACGTTGGTTCACAGCTCACACTTTCACAGCCTCGCCCTGAGCAGGGAGCCAGTGCCAACAATCCACTGCTTCCTCCTCCCGAGCTCCTAGTCGCCCCAGGCTGTCCTGTTGGCTTCTGTCTTCCCCTTAGCACTTTCTGTCAGTCCAAAAAAACTCAGGAAGCCAAAGTGAACTCCTGTTTGTTTATGTGGCAGCTAGCTCAGAGTCTCTGCCTAAAAAATGTTCTTGGCTTTTGACAAAGCCGGCTTGGAGATGCCTCGGTGTGCTTTAAAGAGGCCACAGAGCAGCCCGGAAACTGGTGCCCTCCACGAGTAGCCAATCGCTGAATAAGACCGTATTACAAACAGCTGGTGGTTCAGAAACAAGGGTGTTTTTGACATGTTTTCTTATCCTTTGGCTTTAGAGGAATGTAAAATCGAAGGCAGGGGCTTACGTCTGTCTATAGTCAGATGGAAACTGACTTCGTGGAATTGTTTTTAGTTCGGAAGAATTCTTGACTTACAGTGATACACGTAATGTGGAAAGGACCTAGAGTTGAGGACATCCACTTGTAAAATAAAGGCATCGTTCTTGGCAAGTCCCTGTGTTAACCATCTTTAGAAGCCTTGGGAGACACATCAAGGTTAACTCTTTGAAACCTTATAAAGTCATTCAGAAGTTGATGACAGTGAAAGCGTGGCTCATTTTTACGGGCTAAAAAGAGGGGAAAAATATTTCTCTAAAGGCCAAACTTTAAAGGTTCATTATCAACTCTATGGTGAAAAGAGGCAGGGTGTCTGATGATAAAATTAGACATTAGACTGGTGGTGAATGTGGTGTGAGAAGAACAGGTGTTACCATGGCAACCAATGACAAGTGAGCAATTATTTCGTCACTAACGGCCCTGTCCCCAGTGGGGATGCTTGCTGCATTCAGGGAGTTGTTGAAAACAAGCTCCCTGCCACCATAAACTCGGCAGGAAGATGCAAGAGAAAAGCAAATAGAGAGACACCAAAACAGATATGCGAAGCCCACAGCAGAACTGAAATTTGGAAGGCATTTCACAAACTAGAGAAGGGCTCAGAGAGATTTGAGAGCGCTGCAGACACACTACTGCCTTCTTTTACCTGCAAGTTCCTCCTTTCTCTGTTCTCACTGCTTCTGTCACATCAAAGAATGTGAGGGCTGGAAATGTCTTTGGGAAAAAAAAAAACACCAACCCTCCCCTTTGACTTGCAAAGAGCCTGTTAATGCCAGGGTTTGCACAGTACTGAGATGCCAAGCTCAGAGCCAGCCTTCTATGCTCCTGGCAGGTACAGGCTCTGCACAGACCGGGTAAACAGGCAGAGCAGAGCCTGGCCTCTCAGTGTATGCCTTTAGTCTCAAGCACTATCGCTGTGCTCAGAAGGCAGAGCATAGCAAGTTCAGGACCACCCTAGGTTACATGAGACCCTGTCCCAAAACAAGTGGAAAAAAAAAAAAAGAAAAGAAAACTTAAAGAATGAGTAGGTGCGGCCATAATGAAGTTGGCTCTGGGCACTTGTAGGGACTCAACTTCCTTCAGCTTGTACATCACTGATGGTCAAAGACAAGAATATCTGCCAACCTCAAACTCTAACGGACTCCAATGCTATCTAACTTTGAAGGAGGCATGAAACAGTCAGGGCGTATCATTTCCCATGTGGCTCCTCTGCTTTACCTTAAGTCACCTTGGAAAAGAATTCACTGAAGAAGTTTGATATAGAGATGTACAACTCTTCTTGAGAGTACCTCAGGCCTCGGAGAGAAGCTGTAACCCAAAAAGGGATACATCCCTGGCAGTTGTAGGCATTTGCCTAAAGACAGCAAACAAAATACCAAGAAACAAGACTCATAACATGTGTGTTAACGCAGAGACTCACTGACAGTGGATACTGGGCTCTTGATTTCTTTAGAACTTTTCAACTTCAAAATAGAGACTCAAAGAAGTAGGCCACAGACCAGCTGTAATCACACAGCACAGATCTCATTTTTTCTCACTGATATCTCTAGTCACTGAAAAGAAAGTAAGCAAATTAGCTTTACCATGGTACAAGGAAGACCCCACTTCTTCGCTTTGGAGAGAAGCTAAATATACTAGGTAACACTCCATGGGCTACCATGTTTCAGCCCACAGTCTAGTTGTCACCAATCTTATTCCCAGGCTAACAATGTTAACATAGCAGAATCTGTTCTAAATAGCCATCAGTTCACATGTACATGGACTTGCAAACACACACACACACACACACACACACACACACACACACACACCACGTGCACACATGTCTTGAGAAAATGTTGAGCTTGCCACATTAAAATAATCAAAGCCTTTTTTGATGCTATTATATCAGGGGTTCTCAACTTTCCTAATGCTGTGACCCTTTAATACAGTTCCTCACGGTGTGGTGACTGCCAATCATAAAATTATATTGTTGTTATTTTATAACTGTAATTTTGATACTGTTATGAATCATAATATAAATATCTGATGTGCAGGATATTTGATATGTGACTCCTGTGAAAGGGTCACTCGACCCCCACAGGGATCATGACCCACAGGTTGAGAGACACTGTTATAATAAAGCTACTTTAAGACCTTAGCATCCTCATTAAAGAATAATGGCCAGTTTCAGTAATGCCAAATTTCAAACTTTAAAACTGACTCCATGATGGGTCATTCCTTACCTGGGGCTTAGTTAATCAATCTCTAGGAAGTTCATAAAACTCCTACCAGCTCATTGAAGATGGTTTGATGAACTTGCCAGCCACTTCCACTAGCACAAACTGCAAACATAGAACTTCATTAAAGCCAAGGACAACTGCATCTCTTTTACTAGACCATGTCAAGCAAAAAATGAATACAAAAGTCAAATACCCTAGTCTCAAACTTAGAGTACTCTTAAAATCATATGACAATTACTCAGTGAGTTACACTGTATAGAAAAGGTTCAAACCAGGACTTCCACTGAGTGAAAACATCTACCCAATTACTTGCTTCAGTATGAGATATTTTCAATAATGAGAAATGGGTAATTCAAAGGCAATAATGCTGCCCACTCCTCTTGATGAATACTGGTGTGTCATTTGCTGAAAGTAACTGATGCTGATGAGGCTAGAGAGCCCCGAGCAGGGCACATACCACTATCTGTAATCCTGGAGTTATATACTCCATCTCTTCATAGAGCATCTCCTCTATCTGCCCTTGAAGGATCTTGACTTGTTATCTGGTGACTCTAAGACAGTTAGGTCCAAATTCCATGGTGGATAACAAGGTGATGGAGGGTAGAGCTCAACATAAACCTTTATAATCCCTCAGAGAGTTCAATGCTAATTATCTCACTTATTTTATAGTCCAAGATGCTGCCTCTGAAGAAAATGAAAAGGTCAAAAGGAAAGATAACTGCTGTGGGATGGTCTGTATGTCAAATTGCTCTGGCTGGTCAATAAATAAAACACTGATTGGCCAGTGGCCAGGCAGGAAGTATAGGTGGGACTAACAGAGAGGGGAATAGAGAGAACAGGAAGGTGGGGGGAGTCACTGCCAGCTGCCGCCATGACAAGCAGCATGTGAAGATGCCAGTAAGCCACGAACCACATAGCAAGGTATAGATTTATGGAAATGGATTAATTTAAGCTATAAGAACAGTTAGCAAGAAGCCTGCCACGGCCATACAGTTTGTAAGCAATATAAGTCTCTGTGTTTACTTGGTTGGGTCTGAGCAGGTGTGGGACTGGCGGGTGACAGAGATTTGTCCTGACTGTGGGCCAGGCAGGAAAACTCTAGCTACAGATAACCATGCAGCTGACATCTTGAAAACAAAAGTGTAAACTGTCTTACCTTAATAAATGTACAATGCCACCATGTGTACTGTTAAAGTAAAAGGATGGGATACAGACCTCAAACCCACCACCACCATCATCATCATTTTTGAAGATGTATTCTTATTTTTATGTATATGAATTTGGCCTGAATATATGTATATGTATTGCATGTCTGTCTTGTGACCACAGAGGACAGAAGAGAGTGCTGGACCCCTGGAACTGGGGTGACAAGTGATTTTTAAGCCACCACCTGGGTGTTAGGAACAGAACCCAGGTCTTCAACAAGAGTAGCCAGTGAGTGCTCTTCCTGGCTGAGCCAACTCTCCAGCCTACTGTGAAATTTTTGTATAGATATCACAAATTCTAGTGTATTGCTTCAAAGCTACCTCCATGTTTTCATTAAGAAAGAAAACTAGCTTTGGCATGTCAACACTGTATAAATAAATGGACTTAAGCACTCATACAGCTAATTAATTGAAACAGTGAGGTATATGATTATAACACTAAGAAGAAAAAGAAGTCCTCAGCAAAACAGCCACTGGTATATAGACCACAGAAGATGTTAATTCAAAACAAACAGCCATCGAAATATACAGGAAACTTGGAGAAATGTTGATGCTAGAACTTTCCTTTGGGTTGAATCTTCTAGAGCTGACTCTGGAAGTCACTTGGCCCCAAATACAAATATGGGCAGGGCAGAAAATTCTATTCATAGAATATTTCCAATTGGCCTTATGTCTTTTCTGATTGTGTACCAGCAACACATTCACAAAAGACCATCTGATAGCACGTCTGGTAGCTAAGCTGCTCACACTGCAGCGCACTGGCAAGGAACTCCAGCAGACAGGCCAGTAAGCCCAGCCTGGACCAGAAGGTCTTCTTTAAACATAATCTGTGATAACTTCTCTGCTCAAGTCAAGAAGCATCCGAAAAGTTGATTATGAGGATTTGGTGAATATCAAAAAGGCTAATATATGGAAGGCTCCTGAATGACCTTTCCTTAAGAACTACCAGAGACAGATGAACTCTGTTTCCAAGAACTGTGGAAAAGTTTCTCTGAGCAGGATTCCAAGAGTAGCTAAATTAGATGGAATATTGTTGTCGATATTCTGGAGACTATAGGCTGCTTTCTTCTCTCTCAAATCTATTTTACTATTGACCAGGCAGAAACCAGGACCTCACATATCCAGGCACTTTCCATTCTGAATAGCAGTCTTGGCTGTTCTAAAATACAGGCACACTGATACAAGTCATGGCTTGAAGCACTTATGTTACAATCATCTAAGGATGGGACTTCCTAACAGAAAAGACTCCTAAGAAAATAGTGGAATCTAATGGAGTAACCTGGTCCCACAGTCCTCCGCCATCTACTCTAATGCTAAGCCACTCACATATTGCAAACTCACTAAGATATCTCTGGACTTTTTTCTTCTTCACAAATAAAAAGTTACCCAGAACATTGTGAATTGGTATCACTAGTGTCCACCAAAACCCCATCCAAAGTAATTTTACATGCTGCATATGATTGTAAATCTCCCATCCAGAGAGCAACCAAAAACACTTTTCTGGACAGACATCTGCCTCTGCCTTGGCGTCTTGAGTTCACTGGATTGCCAGCCCACACCATCCTCTGCTTCATATTCAGAACCTATCACACTACCCAGAACACAATAGATGCTCAAAAATATAAATGGCTACCATTCTGCTAATTTATATTGCTTCATTCTTTCTAATATTACTTAGTTAAATCCCAACTTTGAAAGTTGAATTCATTTGGTTCAGATCAAAGAAGAGATGGAACAATGCAGGCTGTGAGCCAAGTCATAACTAATAGCAAAATTATAGGTGGAACTCAGTAAGTCTACTGGTATACCATATTATAGTATGGCATAGTATGATATGGTATGGTATAGTATAGCATAGCATAGCATAATATAGTATAGCATAGTATAGTGTAGTATAGTATGAACCATCCAATAGATTCCATAGCTCAACCCTATTTCTGTATGTACAAATATTAATGGATATCATAGTTACAATTACTATTTTAGGTTATCAATAAACTAACAGGTGCTCTACATTGTTATAAACTTGATTGCTTTTCATATGGCTTTTGACAGTTTCCATATATATAGAAATATATATATATACATATATATATGTACATATACCTCTGTGTGTGTGTGTGTGTGTGTGTGTGTGTGTGTGTGTGTGTGTGTGTGTACACATACATAAGACTGTCTTCTACTTCTTGGAACTCTGTCTCTCAACAGCTCTCGTAAAGAGGAGGCATGAGAACGGCAAACAGTGGAAGATAGCTTTGCTCAGAATGGATTGTAGGATGAAGATTTGGGAAGTGGAGATCAATATAACAACACCAAGTAGCTTGAAAACTCATTAGAGCATCTCCAGACACCTTTGTTCTGCACAGTTATGAATGAAGAAGGGTCGCAAAGCACAAGGAAACATCACTCCAGGATTCTGAAAAGCCTACAAGTTTCTAACACCTCTGAGAACAATGACAGTAATGGAAATGAAGGAAGGACTGAATCGCAGACTCACAATCAAGGCAGAGTTATCTAGAGGTCAGAAAGAAGGTGAGATGAAGGCACGAACTCCTGAAGCAGGCTAAGGATGTAGCTCGGTGAATCAAGTGCTGACCTAGCATGTGTGAAGACCTAGGCTCCATTTGCAACACTGTACAAAGAGGGCATGGGAGTCAATCTTAGCACTCCAGAGGTTGAGGCAGGAACAGCAGAAGCTTAAGGTCATCCTCGCCTACATATTGGGTTCAAAACCAACCCAGACTATAGGAAGCCTTATCTCAATCTAAAAATAAAATCTTGAAGTCAAGGAACCCCTGCTCCTCTGCCCTTGCATACCTTCTTATTCTCACCTGCATTTCTAACACTTGTGGGGAGTAAACAAGGAGATGAGGCACTGGAGGAATCTTTAAAGAAAATACATACATGGCTTGTCAACATGTTGAATTGCTCCATGGATGCAATTGCTTGGGGTGACAATACTGGAGTTAGACATGTCCATGGGAAGAAAACTGTGACATACAAGGCCACTGGATATCATGAGGTCATGCTCCTAGAAGTATCCAAAAGGAGAAAGACTCCATAACAGCCAAAATCAAGCTGTCTCCAGAGTCTGTATATGCCACGTGGCAGCTACTGTGACAAAAGCTAGGATGTATGGAGTCATCAGGAGATAGAGCCACATGGAAAATTCCATGGGGGGGAGGGCACTGATTATGAACATGAGAATGTGTGTGGCATCGTGTAATGAATCCAGGTTAATGGAGGATGAGGGCAAGGACTTACATGTGCTCATATTTGGACCCACACCTCTCAGTCTCTTTCTCTTATTACAATTTCACAACCGTCTCCATTTCAAAGATGAAGCAACTATGGTGAGAAAGTTAGGCTGGACCCAAGGTTTTAACACAAGGAACGGTAAATCCATGTTCAAATACTGCCAGTGTTCCCACCTACCAGATCTGTGACCTTAGCCAACTTTTTCTCTCAGCTTCTATTTCTCCATCTGTAATAAGAGGTCCTGGGCAGATGTGGTGAAAATGAAGTAAAAATATAAATGTAATATAACAATCATCCATCACTTAGTAATGGTCTAACGGTTATGGGAGCTAGCCAGAACTTATTCAGGATAACATGAGTCACAGCTAAGAAATTAACTCTGGTCTGCGAAATGCCATTCTCTTTCTACAGCACAAGAGAATGAGACTTATAAAGTCCAAAGGGAAGAAAAATGAGGTAACTTGGGTAGCAAAGAAAAATGTATGTGCAAAGACTTATGGGTGGGTGTGATGATGCACACTTGTAATCCCAGAGTTAGGAAGTCTGAGGCAGGAGGACCATGAGTCTGAGGCTAGTAGTATAAGCTATGTAATGAGAACCCTGTGAGTGAACAGAAGAAGAGGTGGAAGAGGTGGAGGAGGAAGAGGAGGAAGGAAGAGAAGAAGAAGAAAGGAAGGAAGGAGAAGAGGGGATGGGAGGCCACCACCACACTACCAGGAAGAGAGGAAAAGGAAGAAGAGAAGAAAAGTGAGGAGTAAGATGAGAAGGGAGAAGAAAAGGAGAAGGAAGAGGAAGAAGAGGAGAAAGAAGAGAACTATGATGAGGAAGAGGGGCGGGCAGCTCTAAGGAAACTTTTATGTTACCTTTGAGTTTGGCTAAAACCAGAACCTTCAGATGTTATATTCATTACAGTTAATGGCTCATTGATACATGGCTTCAAACCGTATGGACATTAAGCAGCTATAGGAAAGAGCTGCAAAGAAAACTGAGGAGAGAGACCTGATAGCTTCCAAATCTGGCCCCCTCTGCTAGAACTATTAACACTCTATCACTTATTCTCCAAGCTCTTCCCTCTGAGCCAGGCCTCACAAAGGGCAAGGTGTGGTGACAGAGAGGCCAGGCCTGTGGAAACTCTTGACATCTGTGAGTCTTTTGTGAAAGGGCACGTCCCGGAGTGTGCCTGCTCTCAAAGCTGCTTCCAAGGTACCCAGCAATCCCCTTAATGGACTCCACCTGCAACCACAGCTATTTATAGCAGTGTCCTCTGTGTGTTTTGTTAAAACCTCTCCATCATATTTCTTCACTTTGCAAGGCTATTTCCTACAGTTGGCCCATTAAATTTTGCCTCCTTTTCCTCCTGATCTGCATTCATGGAAATCCATGGTAGACTATACAAACAAAAGCACAGGATGATAAAAATAGTTCGAAGCCATAATTTGCCCTCTCTGTTTTTCTTGTGTTTTCTATAAGTACGATTTTCTATAGCTTTGCCTTCCTGGAAACTGAGATCTGACAGACGGTGAAATCAACTGAAGGACCAAAATGGAGGAGGTCTAGGAAAGTGGCGAGGCAGCCATCTCAGTCTGCTCCTGGGTCGGGGAAGCAAGACAGGCTCCAGACTAAGCAAAAACGGAAGGAGAAGGAGACAGAAAGACCAAAGAAGCTGAAGTGGCTAATTAAGAAACTAAAACAATAAGCCGGGCGTTGGTGGCGCACGCCTTTAATCCCAGCACTCGGGAGGCAGAGCCAGGCGGATCTCTGTGAGTTCGAGGCCAGCCTGGGCTACCAAGTGAGCTCCAGGAAAGGCGCAAAGCTACACAGAGAAACCCTGTCTCGAAAAACCAAAAAAAAAAAAAAAAAAGAAACTAAAACAAGTTTACCTGCAGAAAACAGTGATGCTAATAGAGACAGAGATCTATCAGTGATGAAGCAAAAGTTGCCAGGTGTGAGTTGCATCATGCATCATGTAACATGGCAGTCTTTGTTCTTGCTCACACTTCAGAGGGCTAGCAGCTAGTGTTTGTTCTCTCTGTCTCTGTCTGTCTGTCTGTCTGGCAGTTCATCTCTCTCTCTCTCTCTTTCTCTCTCTCTCTCTCTCTCTCTCTCTCTCTCTCTCTCTCTCTCTCTCTCTCTCCTAATGCATGTGTGTGTGGTATTGTACATGAGCTCCCAGGTGTGTATACTTGCGTGGACACCCATCAGAGCTCAGAGGATTACATCCATGTCTTCCCTCGTCCTGTCGCTCTCCACCTTATTCCCTTGACACAGGGTCTCTCTCATTGAATTGGAAATTCACCTTTCCAGAGAGGCTGACCGGCTGGAGAGCTTCCAGGACCAGCTTGTCTCCACTCCCCCAGTGCTGGGGTTATATGCACACAGAACTATATCCAGCTTTGTACACAAGTGGTTAGGAATCCCAGCTCGGGGTCTTCATGCTGACACAGAAGCACTCCTGTTCACTGAGCATCTCCCCAGCCTCAGTGGACTGTTTTTATCAACAGCTTTGTAAATTCTGTTAATAGCCCTAGACACAGTTTTAAAAAAAAGAAAGAGAGAATAATGTTTTCTGTCATTTTATGACTATATTTATATCAGCAAAACTACATCTTTAAAAGATGTATATGCTTACATAAGCAAAAATAAATAAATTTTGGAAACGATATGAAATCTCTCTGACTGTGAAACCCTGAAGTCCCCTCCCAGCTGAGAAGCTATTGGCAACAGGTCAGTTTCTTCAGCCCCTGGTAGGTTGCTAGGCTCCCTGGGGATGGCCCTATACTCATGCACATATGACCAGCACTGAGTGAACTCAGTTGGTTTAAAGGAGAGAGCACGAGGTGCTCTGGAAAAGTGATTGGGCCTTTAAGAGGTACAGGAAGGAAGGGGGATTTGATCAAACATTCTGATGTGGGAAATCTTCAGACTATAAATTTAAAGGTAAAATAAAGATGTGAGATCTTGAGCTGTCTGTGTCTATCTGTGTGCAATCAGAAAGGGACATTGGACTGTGGGACCTCCGAGCTGACTGTTTTAAGTTCTAAGTGTCCACAAGTTAGGCAGCATGATTTTTATAACGTAGAATTCAAAGCATCCTAAATGGCAACCTCAGGGCACAGCCATACTTTTTAGGCCATAAATATTTTAAATTTCTTTTTCATTGTTTCTGTTGCTTCTTTTTGAGACAGAATCTTATTGTGTAATGTAGGCTAGCACAAAGCTCTCTAGGTAACTCAGACAATGCTTCTGCCTTAGTCTCCCAAACTTCAGGATTATGGGGCTGCACCGGTGTCTGCTCAAGCCACTTCTTTTCTCATCTGATTTTGAGTAGAGTTGTTTCCGGAAGAAAGCTGCTCCCTGGTTTTGGTTCATGTGCTCTCTGGACCACTTCCACTCTGTTAGTCCACATTGCCTAGAAACCTGTCAACATTCTATCAAAACTTCTGAGTAGGCACAGCCTGTGTATGCTACTTGTGAAACAGGGAACACATACTGCACACAAGCAGTTCCTATCTGTATGCTCATTCTCAAACAAAGTCAATGCGATTGTTTGTTTGTTTGTTTCTTGAGACAGAGTTTCTTTTCATAACAGCTCTGGCCATTCTGGAACTCGCTCTGTAGACCACGCTGGCCTCAAACTCACAGAGATCCTCCTGCCTCTGCCTCCTGAGTGCTGGGATTAAAGGTATGCACCACCATTATCTGGTTCAAATGCAAAATTTTAAAGCATATAATAGGTTCCTTCTCTATATCCTTGTGTTAGCAGGATAAGAATCAGTTTTTTCAGAAGAGAGAGACTTAGATAAAAGTTTTTGTTTGTGTAAGATAAATGGAATTTATTAAGTCCTAGGCTCTGGTGCCTTTTTCATTTGATCCATCTCTTGATCCTGAGTTAGATAATGTCCCATTGTATAAGCAATAAGATGTGGCTTAAGGAAGGTGAGAACCTTACCCAGGGTCACACAGACAGCAGACAGCTGATCAGGAGCCATGTTCAGGTGAGTCTCGATCCACAGTCTGAGTGTATAACCCTTTACAAGTTTGCATACCTGCACAGAATATACACATGGTTCAGTGCTTTGAGGACATGATTATAGATGCCTAGATAGTTCTTAATGCTGGGACTGTAGAAGTAACTCCATCCTGCTCCCCAGAGCTCCTGCTCACAGTGCTGTATCACTCAGCTAGTTCCTTCTGGTGTCAGCAACACCTTGGAATCTAGTGTCACCCATTTATAACCACCACAGTATGCACCCACACTGTCATACCCCAACAGCTCTGTCATACCATGTGCAACTCCACAGAGATTCCTCCATCTTCTCCAACCCTGCTGCAGGCTTTCCTGAGTCTTACAAAGACCGCTGCAGTCAGATGGATGCAGGACAGGAGGGCTTCAGAGCAGAAGGCTGCTACGAGCTTTAGGCCTCGGGAAGAACAGGAGAGTGAATGTCCACGCTGCGTTTCTGCCTCTTGCCCCTGCTTCTTCCCCTTCATCCTCTCTGTGCATTTGACATGACCCATGTCAGGAGACATGGTATTTCAGGGCTGTCAGCCCATGGCTTCTGCAACTGGAAGATATACCACACCATCATTTAGGGATGCGTTTGGGAAAGGGAACTAAGGAGAGCAGCATCCCAGACAAGCATACTTCTAGATCAACCAAATGTCACTAAGGAGCAGGGTCAGGTAAGGACATGGAAGCACATTCCCAGAACAGGAATCATGTCTTTCCAATCACTGTGGATTTTCCCTGAATGTTCTTTCCCTTCATAGCCCTGTCACAATCTCGCCTAAGAACCTCATAGTAAGCTATCTCAAAGAGTACTCAGCTAGGAAGCTGTGTCCCATCACCACCACGGAGGTTTCTTCTCTTAGAATCCCCAGACCACAGAAGATGTTGGCTCTGCTGGGTCACTTTTCATTATTGACTTTCCACTGAGGACAGTGTTTACAACAAAATGCCCTGGAAGGAGAGTTCAGATCTGAATCCCGTGAATATTCCCACCAAATGTCAAGAGTTGTGTTCCCAATAACTGCTTTCTGAAATGGTTGAGTTCAGAATTTAATTGAGAGGGAAGTGTTGGCCAACATGCTGTGTGTTCACTTCCTCATCAGAACCTATGCTCTTTATTTCAGTGCTAGAATAATGTCCTTGGGTGGAAGATGATGCAACATGCTTTTCCTCTTGAGAAGTCAGGAGTAACACACTTGCCCCATTTCCCATGGCCTCCCAAAAGCAGGTTCTTAGCTTCCCACTCTCCCACTGCCTGCTGTCCTGGGTCCTCTTTTAGTGACTGTATTGGTTTCATGCAGGACCAATGACATTATATATGCTAAAACAGGAAGAACTATGGTCAGATCATATGGATGTCAGAATGAGAGGCAGTGGCTTCATTCTTGCCTGGAGCTAAGACAATTTTTTTTGTTGATTATGCTACTTTATTACATCTTTACCTGATAAATAAAAATACTGCTTTGAATATACACATGAGGTATTTAATGTTTCTTATATTTTCTTCCATTAAGCATTTTAACATTAACATTGTTGAATTGTGTTGACAAAAGAGTACATGTTGGGAATACATCATCTACCTTTGGACTTGTACTCAGGAAGTGGACACATGAGGATCATGAGTTCAAATATATCCCTGAATTATTACTGACATCCAAGCCAAACTGAATTACAAGCGCATATCTCAAGGGAATTTGTGAAAATATGAAAAACAAAACAAGGAACCACCATTTCACAGACAACCTTACTTGCAAAGTATGATCACACACTGCCGGATATTTAAATAAACAATGGACCACTTAGATGATGTGGATACTATTCTATACATTACAGCAGAAAAATACCTACCTTTATGTAAAAGCATAAAGGAAGATAACAAAAGCCACAGAAGGACTGTAAGGATGACAAAATAAATTTCACTTAATGGATTTGCCATACATAGAGCACACTTTAGTATCTGCCTCAAATGTTTCAAAATAGAAACCACAATGCAATGATCTCCACCATCAGTCTTGAATGGATGTGGTGATTTGCTTCCTTCAAGGCTACAATGAAGAGCTAGGATAATTTGTGTTTGTTGGATAATACAAAAGGGTGAGTAAGCCTTGCCAGTACCTATGCTAGTGGGTACCAGCATGGAGTCACATGACTACACCACACTAGAGAATGGAACTCAATGGACTAGTTCACTGGACTCTCCAACAGGATACAGTGCATCAGTCTAGACAGACAGACAGATAGACAGACAGATAGACACACACACACACACACACACACACACACACACACACACACAGATAGAGATGGGGAAGAGGGCGGGCTTTCTAGGTTGTACCTTTACGTGCATTGTTCCTTCGTTTTGAACAAGGACTGTGATATTTTTACTTTGTCCTGAGTCTTACAAATTGTGCAGTAAATCTTGGAAAGTATGTAGCACTGTGCCAAGCATCTACAAAGTGCTTGTTAACAGAAGGTTTAGAAAACTACTGCTAATAAATGTTCACACCCAATAAAGGAATTTTAAAATTACCATCTATCTCTAATCTCCTCTGAGCCTCTGAAGCAGACAGAGGACCAGTGTAACATCCATCTCAAAAATGAGAACACTGGGGTTTTAAGATGTCTGGAAGCCACCAACCCATCATGGTAAAATGGGCATTTTCAGCCTCAGCCTGCTTCTGTCTGGGTATCTGCTCATGAGTGACCTATGGAGCAGCTGGGAAGCTCTCAGCATGGGATTGTCAAAATTGGCAGGTGCCAGGTGCCAGGTGCTGTGTGCCTTGGTCTTGCAGCTACATAGAGAAGTCCCACCGTTACTCTGCATTTCTTTTCTTTTGCAAACTTTACAAAAACCATAAAACCAAAGATGACTCCTAAGAAGCAATCATCTAGCTCTGATTCAGGTCTGTTTACCCCATCCTTATTTCCAGTTTCCTTGTGGGGCAACTTGCATGCAGCCCTCAGATTTATGCTTTTAGTGGACTGTGGATTTACAGAGCACTCGCCCATCCCACCCCCAAGGCACAACACCTCGCCTGCAGCTGTCAAAACCACCCACTCATCCCCACTGAGCACTGAACAGTTCAGTGAGGGAAACTCCTTGGAAATATCACCCGGTTTTGCCCAAGAGGTTTTTGCCCAATTGCCCAAGTCCTGGGCATAAAAATGTCAAGTATAATGTGGAGTGAAAAACAGAGGTCAGACTAGTCTAAAGGGTGGAGCAGGCACTGTAGCCTGAGATGAGGGGTCAGAGCATGCTGGCAGCCTACAGGCTTGAACTTTCCCTGCTGAGCCCTGGCCCTGGAACACTTAATGATGTAGATCATCCGCCATGCAAGTCATGCAGTAAAAAAGGGGTGTTCTTGAGACTGATCTTAAGTACCACCACCACCCCCAAAAAATGTTTTCCTAGTGACTTTTCTTTATGTGTTTATTATAGAAGATGAGCGTGGAGTCAGTGGCTAGAATATCACCTAAGCAACCATTGGCATTAGTTCCTGAATTGGAAAGCGTACAGATTAACTGCTGTATATGCTAAATGTAAGTAATTTATCACTAAATGAAGCTTCCTTATATTATTGTGTATATATTCTCTCTCTCTCTTTTCTTCCCTTCCCTTTCCCTCCCCTCCCCTCCCGTGTGTGTGCATGTATGTGTGCATGTGTGACAGGGTCTGTCAATGAATCTGGAGCTCACTGACTCAGTGACAATACCTAGCCAAGAGCTGTAATCTAGGAACCCTTGTATCCCTGCCTCACTGGCTCTAGAATTGTAAGCATGGACTACCATGCCCAGGTGCTGGGTATCCAAACTCTCAGGTCCTCGTGCTTTCATGGCAAGCAGTCTGCCTACTGAGCCATCTCCCAGACCCTAATATATGACTCTAAGGCAGCTCTGAATCACACTTATTGTTACACCCATTTTAAAGGCAAAGAAATTAAGCATGGAGCAATAACATGGCAAAATCCACACCACGAATTTCATTGCCCATATCTGGATATCAGAGGCAATATATCTCAGTTAAGCAAGTTCAAGTGATTCTCTGTCCACTCAGCCTCTCACTGTTTCACACCACAGCAAAGGATAAGAGTGCCTGTCACTCCTGATGTCATAAATATCCACTCAGCTTGATTTGTAGGCTGATGTCTACCCTTTTAATTACCTTGTGGCTCTAGACACTGCCATCAGAGTCCCAGAAATGCCCCTCTGTGGATAAGTGTGCTACAGAATCAGGCTTTTCATTGCTGCGAGACGGCAGAGGTGGATGGTGCCAGTTTTCTATTGGCTAAGTTCTTGCCTTTCCCTTTCTCTTCGCTTCTAGCCAGTTTCTTTGCTCATGTTTGCATTTCTTCCACTGATGAGTAAACACTAATGAGGCTGGAGAGACGCCCAGAGGTCACGTTCATATCCTCCTGCTCTTGCAGAGAATCTGAGTTTAATTCCAATCCTTCACATATGGCAGAACACAATTGACATAATACACACACTCACACACACACACACACACACACACACACACACACACACACACACACACAAATACCCACTTAAATAGTTGCATGGTGTCAGTGATAATTGGATGGTGGAAACCACACCATGTTGTGGAGCATCCAGGAATGATAGTATGTGTCTGCTCTGATCACCAGCATCATAGGATGCATCTTCAATCTGTGTAAAGGTGCTCCCTAAAGAACTAGAAAACTAAGGGACTTTTATATCATTGTTACCAAGTTCAGTATGGCCTGTGTCATCAACCTGCTTGAGTTCACCTCCTCTCTCTAACACTTACATAACATCCAGTAAGATGCCTAAACTCATAAGAACAGTTCCTCCCCTATTGATAGGAAATAATAATAGGATCAACTTCTCATGTGGAAGATTTGATTCTCAGAGAATCGAGTGACTCAGTAGACACAAGAGTCTTTGTACAAGTGCTCAAAACGTCACTAGTCCTGTTCCTGGTGTTAACTGATGCTAACACCAGTCCAGAGGCCATTCAAAGAATAAAGTTGGTCACCATGTGGTCTTTTGTAAAACTCTGTACAAAAAAAAAAAAAAAGTGAGCAGCTATTTCATTCAAGGGCCACTTGTATATTCCTGGTGGAATGATGAGCATTGGACCAGACTTGCTGTGTCTGTTTAATTGGAACATGCAGCCTAAAATACACATATATTAGTCCTTTAAAAATAGAGTGAGAAAAATGCTGTGGAAAAGAACGTGTATTGAGATTATAGAATTTTTGCAGTCAATCCAGCAAATAAAGAAAAACAGACACTTTGGGAACAAAATGAATTAATGAATTATTTGAATAAATCAGCAGCTTTTCATACATTTTTCAGAATATTTTAAATGCTATGGAGTACTCAATATTTGAATTATTTGCTTACAAAATTTTATTGTTCGACTCTCTTCTCAATTTAGTGGACCAGTCTAGAGCTCTCTACCCTTCCAAATGCAGGAAAGCTTCACTTATTCCCACAGCTTATGGCCTCACAGTTAGCATTGTCCACAGACAGGCATAGCTCTGTTCAGCTGGCTTGAACAGTAGCCACAGCATGAGATCTGCCCTTACCATGATGCCCTTGCTGATGGGGAGCAACTTCACATCTCACAAGTATGTTCTGTAATATAGAGAAAAGATTTCAGGGGCAGAAAGCTTAGAGTTAGGAAAGATTAGTGAGAAGGGATCTGGGTGAGATGTGACAAGGACTTGAGATCAGGAAGTTGATGGGAGGCAGAGCTAACACATCTGGATGGGTACACTTTGGTAAACTATGGCTTTGAGAGATGACTCGGTTTGAAGGGCTTGGATACTACAAGGAGAACTGGAAATATAAGTGGAAGAAGAAACAAGAAAAAAAATCACAAAATAATTTTCTTGGATTTGAAATGTCTCTGTAAGCTGCATATAAAAAGGTCAAGTAAATATTTTTCCAGTTGTGCAGAGAAAATACAGATTCTCCTAATGGCAGTATTTACCTGCTATCATTATATAACAGGTTTGAAATAGATAATGCCCATGAGGGTCAAAACCTGGGCCCTGACAGGCATTCCTATAAGGAGTAGATCAAAAGAGAGGCATGCAAAGGAAGTCCCTGAGACAGCCTGAAAGGTGATAGGGATGTAGCTTATTAGATAGAGTGATTACCCAGAATGGGTTTAATCTCTAATACCATTAAAAAAAATAAAAACATCCTAATAGTGAGGAAGGGGAAATCGAATAGCACTGAAACTATAGAATGTTTGGTTAAAGAAAGGTGTCCTTAGCTAGGTTCTTTCTAGATAAGACTAATTTGCTTCTAGAACTTCTGTTTCAGTTTCACTCTGCAGCATGAAAAGGATGACACACCAGCTCTGTTCACCACGTGAGCTTTGCTGTATTCGTCAAGGTAAGGGATGGTGCTGATGAGCTATAGCATGAAACACCAGACAACACATTCCACTGGAGGAAAAGAACATCCAGGAAAGGACTGAAGCTTGGATACAACCTTGTGAAAATGGAAGGGGAGGCCCAGTTTGTAAAAAAAAACCATTTCTAGCTGTCAAAATTGTATCAGAGAAATACCCAGTACAGAAGATTCCTATATGATTTATGACGATACTTCATATAGACTCCCACAGTTAAATATAGGCTGTGCTTGGTGATTTCCTTCCAAAAGTTTAGTGTGAAAAGAAGTTAGGGGGCTGGAGAGATGGCTCAGAGGTTAAGAGCACTGATTGCTCTTCCAAAGGTCCTGAGTTCAATTCCCAGCAACCACATGGTGGCTCACAATCATCTGTAATGAGATCTGGCGCCCTCTTCTGGCCTTCAGTCATACATGCTGTATACATAATAAATAAATAAAAATTTAAAAAAAAAAAAAAAAAAAAAAAAAAAAGAAAAGAAGTTAGGAAGAGTGACTTTGGAGTGGAAAAAAACTGACAAGTACTACCTGAGCCAAGTGACAAACGTCATAAATCACGCTGATAATAGGTACCCTTGGAAGGACATGACAAAAATGGCATTTACCCTCTTGTCTTAGTTAGGGTTTCTATTGCTATGAAGAGATACCATGACCACAACAACTCTTATTAATGAAAACTTTTAATTGGAGTCAGTCCATTATCATCATGGTGGGACATGGTGGCATGTAGTCAGACATGGTGCTGGAGCTGAGAGTCCTACATCTTGATCAGCAGGCAACAGAAAGTGAACTGAACCATTGGGCATGGTGTGAGCATATATGAGACCTAAGCCCACCTCCAGAGTGACACACTTCATCCAACAAGACCACACCTACTCCAACAAAGCCACACCTCCTAACAGTGCCACTCTCTTTGGGGGCCACTTTCTTTCAATCCACCACACCTCTGAAGGGACTCTAGCCAGCCTGAGCATGGCAAACATGGCTCTCGCAGGCCTTGCCCTTCCACTATTTCCCCTGCCTTGCTGAAAATCATTAGATTACCTTCCTAAATCTAGCCACCAAGATCCAGTCTCTTATTTGTCAGCTTCCTCCTCCTGAGGCTGACTACCAAGGTCCAGCTATCAAAGAAGTCCAGCAATCAAAAGTCCCCTTTTGGCTGCCCTAATTAGCATGCCTAATTAAAATTTAACACCCTATTCTAACACAGGGTTTCCCCTTTTACCTTTATAAATTGTCATTTGTCTGCAGGCCATGTCTATCTCCTCTCTTCCAAAGGCAGTCCTTTGTCCCTTCTGGGACAAATACCCCTCCCCCTCTCCCTTGTTCCCTTGCCCTTCTTCCTCATCCTCTGTCTACTGTCTGTCTCTTATTCCCTGTCCTTTGTACCTTGGGGGCAAATAAATCTCCTTTGTACTGAGAGCTTGGTCTTGGGGTATCTTGTGGTGAATACTGGTCTCTTCACCCTCCATGGTCTGTCTCAAAAAGAAATCAATATATAACAACCCATAACCTATATAACAACCTATAACCTAATTGCAATAAAAACATGAGACAAATCCAACTTCACAGCACTTTAATCAGTAAACCTGATCAGTATAGCTCAAGACCAAGAATTTGCCAAGCATGAGAAACAACCACAGCCAAGAGGCACGAAAGGAGATATGATGCTGAAGTATAGCATGATATCCTAAATACAATCCCAAGAACAAGAAGGAGGCATTAGGTAGAAACTGAAGGTGCCGCAATAGTATGTCTTCCATTAACAACCCCCATCAACACCAGCTGTTAGAATTTTGACAAATATCTCATACTTATGTGGATTTTAACCACGGAGGAGACTGGATCTGCAATACAGGAAACCTGTCAGAAGAATCTACACAAAATTTTTACAAATCTAAAATTATTTTAAAATATAAATTTCTTTAGATCTCATAGGTGTGTGTTCATATCAGGACTACCGAGGAGCTACAGGGAAGTCCGTCAAGTTAACCTTTGCCCACGTCAGTTTTTGTTGGTTTTTTTTTTTTTCAAGGAGGCAACATTGCCAGGAAATTTTTCACAAGGGGAAAAAAAAGACAAAATTAGATGGCCACTGTTCACCTCTGTTCTGGAAAAATAAAAGCCATATTCTACAATTTGATAGGTAGCCAAGGTCAAGTCTAGTATTATATTAAGAATGTGTTACCAGCACAGAATGGGCAGTGACACTGAGAATGACTAATAAGGTTGCTTCTGACATAAAGCCACAGATAGTAAGGTCTCAGTCTTGTCACCAACCACCAACCCATTTCAGAAGTTACAGGTAGCATTGACATGAACTATTCACCCATTTTCTTAAGGGAGTCATACCCTTGCCCAGCCACACTCAACTCTGGTGGATCATTATCAGCACTGAAAGTCAAGACAAGTAAGTTTACCCAAGACTTAAAAAATAAAATAAAATAAATACATTAAAAAGAAAACCACACACACTAAAACTGAACTCACTGGTGAATGCTTATACTCCAAGCACTTGGGATGCTGAGGTAAGAGAACTGTGAATTCAAGCCCAGAATGGATTACAAGGTGGACCGTGTCTCACAAACACAAAACAAGGAAAAAATCAAGAAGTCCAACACTAAAATCCCAGGCAGAAAGCAAGCTCTTCCTGGTCCTTTATGAAGTGGTTCTAAATACATTCATAAAAGACCAACTTTGTTTTTCTGTCATACTTTCTGTTTCTAAAAATACACAAGCATATCTCCTAATTAAGTTCTGGTATAAATTGTGTCAAGTCTGTCAGGTTTGGAGGCTTCTAAAGTTCTCTGTGGTTTTGCCCTTTCATTTCAGGAAATACTTTCCCAAGTTCTCCTCCCTGTGGGTTGTATTCCTGTGTTCAGGAAACTTGCTTTGTTGCCAGTGGCTGTTGCTAATTTTTGCCTTGTCTGCGGAAGAAGGGCTGAGTGTCCAGCTATGAGATATGAAAGAAAACATCTACCCACTACCGAAGCAATTATAGCTGGGAGAGGTGACCCGAGACTTTAATCCCAGTACTTCAGAGGCAGAGGCAGGCAGATCTCAGTGAACTGGAGGCCAGCCTGGTCTACAGTAACTGGGTAACATAGTGAGACCCTGTCACAAATGTAGAAGGAGGAGGAGGAGGAGGCGCAGAGCAGGGGGTGGGGTGGGGGGAACTATAACAATTGGAAGTTATCTGTTCTTCCACTGGAGACATATAAATATCACAACTTTCTACTGCAGTCTACACAACCTCAAAAGACTGGCCAAGACTGTCTAGGCAGGGTTTCCAGTGGCTTCTAAACTCAATCTATGTTGCATACTACTAAATTTGTAAGTTCATATTTACCGATTATCAACTTGAAGTTGATAAACCATTACAATAAAGATAAAACTGTATTCACCACACCATCCTAGAATCTTGTCAAGTTCCCTATTGATGAGATGTGTCAATAAAGGAGATGATGAAATGATCACATATTTACCACTCAGCAAACTCCAGCTTCCAAACTCATGTGTTCATTTCTGCTTCTCCTTGCAACAGTAAACTTTGACTACTTTTCTAAATGTTTGTCAGTTCCCAGGGACTATGGGATACCCATGTTCATCAAGTCTTAGCTTCAGAAGCATCTACTTATCTGTGTCTTTGGTCAACCATTGTTTGAAACTGTATTTTCAGCAATTTTGTTTTTTGCTGTTATGCCCCATGTCACTCTTGGTTCTTTTCCACATTTCTGTCTGGTGAGCAGGAGATATTAGAAATGTCAAGTGGACTGACAGCTGAGTGGAGCTTTCAGACCATTGAGTCAGTGGTGCCAGAGAAGGTTCTCTCACTGGAAGAGAGAACAAATTGAAGTTATAGCAACACTAGAAGCAAAGGGGGCTTCATTCTATTCAAGTCTCCAAGCCCTTAGGTCCAAAGCTCCCCGACACTCCCCAATAAAGCCACTAACTTACAAACACCTGCACTGAGCAGGAAGATTTCCATTCAGGTCAGTGCTTGGTGAACGAACCATCAAAATAGTAGTTTGCATCCCAAATCTTCCTTCTTTTGTCTCCACAAACACAGTCCATGGAATGGGTTGAGCATGCTGCTCCTCGGCTGATTTCTCTTGACTTCTGTGTAGTGTGAGTAACCTTCCTGGTTTGCAAAGAACTGTCCTGATTTTAATTTTAAAGAGTCTGTTTCCCCAAAACAGTTTCATCCTGTGCAAACCAAGAAGGTTGCTCAAAAGAAAGTGTGTTATAATTTTTTTTTTTTTTTGTAATTTTGGCCTCACCAGCAAGGAAACATGGGAGCTTTGCTGTTGGACTCAGCACACCCTCCTGCTTCTGATTAGTTCATTCTTGTACCATTCAGGAGGCCCAAAGGCAATGAACACTGGTCTCTGGGCAGGCAGGAGGAAGACAAGGATATAGTCTTTTGCAAGAGCTCCAGGTAACTGTTACATCTTCTTAATTAGACTCTTTATTAGGTTGAAGGGAAGGGGGCAGCCAGAGATAAACATTCGACAAAGTAACTTGTTTGTGTTTCATAGGAAGAAGCCACCACCACACAAAAACCAGCTTAATGCTTTGCTTTGAATGAATGTATAAACTGGACATGAGAGTTGATGATTGGTCAAGTGAGCTCCTGCTGGGTATCTCAGTACGAGATGCATGAGAACGTGTTCAGGGAAAACACATTCAATCAAAGAGTGAGTAGGCTTGGTCTACCACAGGACGTGTGCTTACTGAGTATAGCTGACCATAAAAGAAGACACAATCGTATCCTCCTAAGAAATAAAGATGAGTTAAAAAGAACTCGTTAAGTGAGCCAAGCTGAGGATTCTAGGGAGCCTCCAGCTCACACAATGAAGCCACAAAATAGCTGACGTATAGCAGATGGGAGAGTTAGTTCTGGCCCCACAAAGCCCCATCCCAGTCCTCCTATCTCTTGACAGCACACCCCACGCTCATCACAGCTCACAGTTGCTTGAGGCAATGGCCAAATCCATTTATGGACAGAAAAACAAGACAACACTTTTGCCAAAGCCTTTGGATGTCCAGGCTTTGTGGTTTTTATTCAGCGTCTTCATAAAAAGCCACATGCCTCTGTTGCCTTGACTGTTTCAGTCTGTGGTAAATTCAGCAAGAAACTTTCAACTCCAGCCAGGGGCAGCTGGGGAAGGCCTACCTGTGCCTGGGCCTGTGGCAGGAGGAGTAGGGCCTCTGAGTGAAGCAGCATTGGTGCAGCCTAGGTGGCCCAGGCCAGGGCTGTGCCTCTCCTTCTTACCGGCCTGGAAAAGGGAAGTGAGTTTCACCACACAGACTCCCCAACAGAAGCAGTGTGCTTTCATGAACCTTTGGAAAAATACTCACTTTCCACAACTCAAGTGGTCTTGTGGTATTTGTCTGGTGCCTTGGGATTCTCTATATTTCTTCAAATAGGAAAAAAAGAAAGAAAAGATTACCACCTTCCACCAAAGCTATGCTTCTGAGGGATGAGCATCTTCCCCATGAGAAAACTAATGCCTGTCTGGTTCATTCATTTATTTATTTGTCTTTGATAGAGGCTACTTTGCTAAAAGCTCTCTCTCTCCCTCCTCTTCTGAAAAATGATTGCACAGCTGACCCTTATCTAAATCTAATGAAGGAAAGTTAAGTAAATGATGGGAAATCTATGCAATGGTGTTTATCAAGAGTTGATAATGACTCAGGGAAATATTTATGCTTCTATGAAATGAAATTAATATAATAAATATGTATATATACATGTATTATACCCATGTACTCAACCTCTGGTCTGTCTCTCTAGCCCTCAGACAACATTTTTAGACAACAGACTCCAACATTTAGATCTTCTAGTCATATATGCATATGTACAGGTAACTAGTCTTTCTCCTCCTTGGTGAGTGGGAAGTAGACAAATGCCCAGCTAGGGTGAGCGAGTAAGTTGAAAGTTAGATCCTTAAATCTGAAAAAGCAAGGAAAAAGTAGAATCTGAGATGCTGAGCCAAAACACAAGGATAAAGTAACTCAGTAAGTGCATCTCAAAAGGGGTAAAGGGGAACAGAGCTGGCCAGGTTCCTAACCATTCCTTTTATTTGGTACTGCATTTACTTAGTTGACATGCTACATTTAACATGATTAGAGAGGCTAGACAATGTGTTTTCCCATTTCGTTTTACAAATTGGGAGCATGTCTCTGCCTCCCCTTAGCAGTGTTTTTTCACACAGAATTCCAGAGAACCCTGGGTTCTATGAAGAAGGCAAGGCTAAGACTGTGTAGGTGATGACTTCCTCTAGTCCTGAACATTCAAATTGTCTCTTATTTACTTTCCAAGTTGGGTTCTGTATAGTATTTTTAAAAGGCAGAAGAGAAGAGTGTGTTACTTTAAAAAGAAGGTGAGAACTTCAGTTCTCCTTTCTTCCCCGTGACCCATTTAGTCTACTGACAGATGGAGGGTTCCTTAGGATTAGGAGCGATGTTCAGATCCCTAACCCAGTGTGAGCACCTCTCTCAGCACTGAGGTGTAGCTGCAGTACTGCTCATCACAAAGATGAGGCACCTCTAGCTGCCATCTCTTGTAGCTTTATATGTTTGTCACAGCGTTCCTGGGACAGTTGTCCTCTGAGGGAACACCTCTAGGTCAGAGGACTGTGGCTTAAGAGAGCAGCCAAGGACTCTAATTAGCTAAAGTGCCTGCAGTTATATGGCAGCAAATTTTACCCCTGTGAGATGTAAGTCATCTTTTCCAGATATGCACAGAGTAAATCTGTGGCCATGATTCCAATATTGAAAATCAGATATTAAAAAACAAATTTTTCTCCAACCTAAAATTTCCATTTAATTCTTATATGTGTCTACGTGAGCCCTTGTTTATATTCCTTTTAAAGGGTAAAACTGGAGTAATTGAGGATATGGTATGACCAAGAAAAGGAGGATTAACCTAGATACCACTGTGGGGAAAGGGGGCTGGCTAAAGAAATCCACCCTGACCCTGGAGCCCAGAATTGGGGAAAGATGGCTCTGATCAGGGCAGAAAGAAACACAGTTTGGCTCAATCAGATCAGAGCCATCTCTGCCCCTGGCCAGCTGACTTGTGAAACCAACCAATCACAGAGCAGGATAGTAGAATCCTGGGCCTGGGGTTGACTCCACCCCCAAGACATCCTGTAAAAACTGTCCTGCCTAATCAGAAAAAAAGGGCTGTTCTCTCCACCCTGGTAGAGGCAGCTACTCTCCTGGACTCCTCCTTCCCAAATAAATCTTTCTCAAGAGTATTGGGTGTAAAGATCTTCATTTACTGGCATAGAGAAGATCCTTGCTGAGATGTCCCCCAGTGAACAAAACAAGGGAGAGCTGAAAGAGCAGGGCAAAGAGGAGCTGAACAGATCTTTGCTGAGATCTTCTCAGTGGACACAGCTGAAAAGTGATACATTTTTCCGGAGCCTGAGGAGATTGCTACATTTCTACAAGGGTTTCCCCTTTCCCAGAAGCAAAAGAAGCAACATCTCAGGCTGGAGAAGCAGAGCTCTGCAAGGAAGCCCAGCAAAGCTCAGCTGTCGAGGCTCCAGGAAAGGAGCAGGATTGCTGTGTCCTGCCAGGAGACCATCCCCCATCACACCAGCTATGCCTTGACTTTCCCGAGGAGTCAGGATACACTTTCCTGCTGAAGCAGTTCCAGGCTTGACTCTCTGGAGAAATCAGAAAATTTTTCCTTCTGGGTTTGGACTGCTTCTTTGCAGTTCCAGCTGTCCCAGCTGTGCTAAACAGCTCCAGGTGTCCGGGACACCTTCAGGGCAGAGTTGTTGTTCTGAGCAGTTCAAGGTGTCCAGGATACCTCGCCCTCCAGCTCAAGGTGTTGCCTGACTCCCCAGGTAGTCAGGACTCCTTTCCCCAGAGTTGCTACAACCAGTTTACCTATGTTTTTGGTGCTGAAACCCGGGACACCAAACCCACAGAGTTGCAAAACTCACGTTTTGCAAACAATTTACTTACAACCACACCAATATTAGAAGAGCCAAAATTATCACCACACTATTTTTAGCACCCCATTGAATAGAGAGCGCATTTACAGTTTGGAAAATAAACACTGAAATCTGCTGAGCCAGCCCTGGGGAATCCACAGAAGCATGAACAGAAATGTGCTGTTTGTAGGCCCTAGGCGGGACAGCAGTCTGACAAACAGCACAGAATGCTTCCTTCATCCTTTCCAGTCAACAGAAACTAAAAAGTGTGGGAAGACTAAGGACTAAAGGAAACAATCTGTAGTGGGGATGGGGAGGCAGAGGGACATTTGCCTCCAGATAGAGAAGAATGTTTGTATCAGTTCAGAATTCTTACTGATAACATTAAGAAAATTATTAGCTAAAATAAAAAGTCAAGCATTATAATTCATCTGTGAAGGCTTATTCTACCCATCAATTTGACTAAATTAAAAGAGATCTGGACAGCTGTGGAAATATCATGCCTTAGTGTGAGTATGAGGGTATTCAGGTGGGGATAGGAGGAACAGGTTAGCATTTGAATCGGTGGGTTAACTGAGTAAGGGATTCACTTTCATTGGTGTGAATGGGTTCTTCCAAATCAATAAATAGAACAGAAAAGACAATAAATTGTGTGTGTGTGTGTGTGTGTGTGTGTGTGTGTGTGCGCGCGCGCACGCGCGCGCGCGTGTATCTGTGTCTATCTCTCCCCCCATGTGTGTTTGTATGTCTGTCTCTGTCTCTCTTGTCTCTCCCCACCCCCTTGAGCTGGGACATCTATCAGTTGTTCTCAGCATTCAGAGCTTTGGGCTAGGAATATGGCTCAGTTAAATAAGTGCTTTCTGTACAAACATGAAGACCCCAGAATCTATGGGGAAAGCTAGGTACAGAAGCATACATACACCTGTAATCCAACGCTGGGGAAGCAGAGATGGGAAGATACCTGGAGCTTGATGGTCAACCAGTCTAGCAGAATAACTGAGCTCAGACTCGGAGAGGGACTCTTGTCTCCAAAAATAAGGTAAAGAGCAATTGAAGAAGACACCCAGTGTCAGCCACTGTCTTCCAACATCAACCTCTCCAACACATACACACACACACACACACACACAGAGAGAGAGAGAGAGAGAGAGAGAGAGAGAGAGAGAGAGAGAGAGAGAGAGAGAGAGATTTAGAACATTTACTTCTCAGGTCTTCAGAACTACTCCAGTACTTCTAACATCATCCACCATACCATGTCCATCCAGTTCTGGAGCTGGAAAACTTGAACTAGGAGTCACACCATGAGGTCCTCTGTTGTCCAACTCATAGGTGGCAGACCAGAGGGCTTATTGGACTTCATCTTCAGGCAGGGCAAATATGCAACCTACTCTTACATATCTAAATGTATCCTATTGGTTATGTTTATGTGGAGAACTCTACTATAACAACAGAGAACTGCAAAGCAGTGAGACCACAGAGAACAAAAAAAAGAAAAAAGGAGAAAAGAAGAAACTGCATGTGTACTATGGGATATCCTTCTGTATGCTATGAATATGTGTTGCTCTTGTTGGTTGATAATAAAGCTGTTTTGGTCATTGGCCAGGCAGAATAAGTTTAGGCAGTGCAATGAAACTGAAGATGGAGATAAAGAAGGGTGGAGTCAGGGCAGAAGCCAGCCAGCCACTGAGGAAGCAATACATGTGAGTTAACAAGCCATAAACCATGTGACAAAGCATAGATAAGAAATATGAATTAATTTAAATGTAAGAGCTAGCTAGTAATAAGCCTGTGCCATTGGCCAAACATTTATAATGAATATAAGCCTCTGAGTGGTTATTCAGGAACTGATGGGCAGGACAGAACCATCTGATTACACATGTGATTTTTGAAAAACAACTTTAGTAGTTTTCTGCACTATTATAATTGCTAAGTGTGGTGGCAAGTTAATCACCTGGTCAACTTATAATAGGGTTCTACCACAGGACTGGCAGGAGCTGGCACAGGCTGTTCTAGAACCCAGACAAAATCTCCAGTGGAAAATGTGGTTCAAGAATGAGGCTAAAAATACATAAAAACAATGGAGGGATAAAGGAATACAAGTCTGCCAGGATCAGCTTATTGGAGAAGGCCAATATGCTTCAGTACAAACACAATGTTTATATGATGTCCAAACCCTAATTCTATGTCGAACAGCAGCCTTGAATGCGTGGGACAGAGTTGAGGAACCAGGAAAAAAAAAACTGAGTCATTTACAAAGGTTGTACAGGGCCCAAAAGAAGCTTTCACAGATTTCTTACAAAGATTGACTTCAGCAGTAAAGAGAATGGTCCTGAATTCAGAAGCCAGTTAGATAATAAATGAATCGTTGGCCTTTGAGAATGCAAATACAGCATGTAAAAGAATAATCAGGCCATTAAAGGCAAGATCTGCACCCTTGGAAGATTGGATTAGAGACACAGTTAATGTTGAGGCTCATGAACATGATGATATGTGGGTAGGAGAAGCAATTTCAAAAGGTTTGAGAAATGTTAGATGTTTTGGATGTGGAAAGCAAGGACATTTGAAAAGGGACTGTAAACGAGAAGCAATTTCGAAAGGTTTGAGAAATGTTAGATGTTTTAGATGTGGAAAGCAAGGATATTTGAAAAGGGGCTATAAACAGGTCATTCCTAGAAACAATGTTTCTTCAAGGAACACTGGCAACAGAATGCCCTTTCCTTCTGGAGTATGCAGGTGTGGTAAGGGAAAACACTGGACCAACGAATGTAGATCAACAAGGGACAGACAGGGTAACCCTTTGGCTCATGCTTCAGGAAATTCCCAGAGGGGCCTCACGCAGGCCCCCACAGTAAATTCAGTTCAAACCTTTCCTGCAGTTATAGAGGAAACCCCTACTCAAAGCAACTAAATAACCAAATGCCTATTGGAATAAATCATGCTGGTCGGGATGATGAAACAGAGAGAATAGAAAATTCAGGAAAAAACATAAAGAAAAAATTTTGGCAAACTTCTATTAATGAACAAAGACCAAAATTAACAATAAAAATACATGCTGTTTTGTTGTCTGGTCTGGTAGACACAGGTGCGGACGTTATCATAATTGCACCAGAATTTTGGCATCCAACTTGGCTTCTTCAGGAGGTAAACATTCAACTTTTAGGAATTGGGATATTATCTAGAGTAAAACAGAGTGCAAGATGGCTCAAATGTATAGGTCCAGAAGGACAGAGGGGAAAATTAAAACCATATGTGGCTAGCATAGCTATGAACCTGTGGGGTCGAGACTTGTTACAACAATGGAATACTCAGATTAACATCCCTCCAATCTCAGAAACAAATCATAAACTAGTACATGTTTTTGAGATAAATATTAGAAGATATTATTCTAATGAGTGGTCACCAGCCATCCACGTTATACAAGAACAGGGCACAACAACTGATAATCTTCCAAAAATACCAACAGCTCTACCTTTAAAATGGTCAACAGATAAGCCTGTATGGGTCCAGCAATGGCCTTTAACAACAGAGAAACTCCAGGCTTTAGAAGAGCTGGTAGAAGAACAGTTAAATGCTCGGCATATTGAAGAATCAACCAGCCCTTGGAATTCTCCTGTATTTGTTATTAAAAGGAAATCTGGTAAAGAGAGAATGGTAACAGACCTTAGAGTAATTAACAAAGTAATTCAGCCAATGGGCTCTCTACAATCTGGAATTCCTTTGCCTACTCTGTTACCAAAAGGATGGCCTCTCATAGTTATTGATTTAAAAGACTGTTTCTTTTCAATACCCTTACAAGAAAAAGACAGAGAAAGATTTGCTTTCACAGTGCCTACTTATAATAATTCTCAACCAGTTAAAAGATTTCAATGGAGAGTCTTCCCACAGGGAATGTTGAATAGCCCAACTCGGTGCCAATATTTTATACAACAGCCATTGGAAGTGGTACGTAAAAAATTTCCTAAATCTATAATTTATCATTATATGGATGATATTTTACTAGCTGACTCAAATGCAGATACTTTAAAAAGAATGTTTGAAGAAGTAAAGAAAATTTTGCCTATAATAAGCCTATAATCCAGCACTTGGGAGGTGAAGGCAAAAAGATCAGGAATTCAGAGTTGTCTACACCTACATAATAAATTTGAGGCAAACCTGAACTATATAAGATTCTGCTCAATAAAAGAGGGGAGGAGCCATCACCAAACAAGATGAGAGCCCATCTTCCATCTTCATAGTGGCTATGTTCTAAAATCAAGAGAAAGACAAGAGAGAGCCACAAAACAACATATTGAGACATGATTAAAGCAACTTAAGGGGAAAAAGAAATGCCTATGAAGTAGGTAGAAAGAAAGTGCCATAATCTTTCTCATGGAATAGCCAGCTGATACCCTTTAATATGGTGACTTTTAAGACACTGGAGAAAATGATCTTGAATTTTCCCTTAAGTCTGGATTTTAGACTTAGATAAAGGAAAGAATAGAAAACCAAGTTAATTTACATGTGTAAGTGACAAAGGAGAGAGGAAGATGGCTAACTATTTCTTTAAGAAGATTTATTGCATCTCCAACTCTGGAGATTCAAGGGTATGACACCAGCATTGCCCAGGCTTTGGAAAAATTCTTATGTGGAAAGGCATATGTAAGAACATATATGAGAAGAGGAGATCATAGCTGGACACAAAAAATCAGAGAGGAGTTCGTCTCCAACAACCCCTTCTTAAGGTGTTTCCAGTGAGCATAGAGACCTCCCATTAGGGGCTCATCATCTTCTACCACTACACTAGGTATCAGGCTTTCAGCCATGAACCTGTGGAGAACACACTCAAGCCATACCCAAACTACAGCAAGAAGAATGTGGAAACTTGATTTGACTTTAACTTTAGAACATCCTTTCTAAATTTCCTTTACACATATGATCCCAGGAATGTTCTAATGATTGTGGGGAGGAGTAGAAGATGACATACACTGTATGTGCTAGCAATCACTTACATTAGTTAATTATGAATTGACTCTAGCGTAGTTCCTGTATCATGAGGTGATTCTCCTTATTTTAACTTTGGTCTAACTTAAAGTGAAAAGATGTCTCAAAACTGTCTTTAAAATGTCTCAGAATTCTATATTCTAGGTAAGGAAAATCACACATATAGAAACTCCTCCACTCTAGGCCTGGTTCTTTTCTGGATCTGGTGCCTGCTGGGTATAAACTTCAATTTTAAGAAATTTAACCTCAGCCCATTTTTGTCACATTCTATTCTAGTTTGGGCTTTCTTCAGTCAGATGTTAAAGGTGGGAAGTTGTCTGCTTCTAAAGCCAGAATACAGTGCTGTGGGCCACCTCCATCTGAAGGCCATTAGATGATATTATAATGATAAGAGTTTCTACGGTGTCTTCTTGACATTATTTTTATTCCTAGGAGACAGAAAAAATGTAGAAATGCCATGGTTATGCTCTTGCAAAGCCACAACTGTTCATTTTAGTCTTGGCCTTGCAGAGTCAGTATATCCTGTGCCCAGGTTATTTGTTATCTGGTCGAGGATACAACACATACAAGCAACAGCATTTAGAAGCAGGAAAGGCGAGGGGTGTCATGATGCAAGAGAATTATTCACATGGTTAGTAACTGCTTCATGAAGGCAATGGAACAGGATTTGGAGCGTGACAGAGGTGACATGAAGCTGAAGCTGGGTACTTGCTAGAGGAAAAATCACACACAGGTGTGGAGAAAGATGTATTTACTGCATGTTGAAGGAGGAGACTGGCCCACCTGGAACCCCAAGTTTTACTTTGGTGGAAACCCAGATACTGTGTCTAGAGACCCCACCCAAGAGTCTCCATGGCTCACAGAGAACTTTCCTTGTGGAGAAAATAACTCACATGGCCCTCTGCCCACAACTGCCACCACTGTAAAGCAATCAAGAACAGAAATTAGGAGAAAACAGCTCATTTCCTCATCCCTCCCATCAAGCACTGATTTTCCAGGAGCAATTTCATAAATTACAATTTTTCCTGTGTTCAGAGAGCGGTGAGCTTCTTTGATAAATATCAGATCTCTAACCTGAAGGATATAGTCCCATGCACGTTAAGAGATCAAACTTGATTCCCCAATGATTTCTGGCATCCTTCATGGATCAAGACAGAAAAGCAGAGTTCTAATGGTTGCGGCCACATGCTACCTGCCTCCAGTGAAAAAGACCCTAAACTGCCAAGAACCAAAGCCAAGAAAGACCAATAAGGGCATGTTTCTCTTTAAAGCTGAAGCAGTCAGCACAAAGCAGTTCTGTCCGAGATTTGTGAAGCTGCTTGTGCATGAGTTGGATTGTGAATTTGACTGGCAGCCAATAGTACAGCACCAGTGCTGAAAACCCACTCTATATATCCAGGCCAACATGTATGCCTGGCATCATAGTAGACAAAGCCGGTGATGAAGAGCATCTTGTGTAAGCACCATTGCATCATAGAATAAACACTGCACTCAAATACCACCACAGCCTAGGGCTTTTCCAAAGAAAGCTTTTGACATCCGTCATCATCAGCCTTAGACAGCACTGTGTTTGTGCTGCCTGAGGTCTCCTCTTCTCCACAGATGCAGGGAGTCTTCTGGCAAAACACAGTCAATTCCAAGGTTCTGGGAGTCTGGGGTTCATTTTTCCCTCCATGCAGGGAGAAAACAAAACAAACTAAGAAACAAGTCTCTAAGGGCTCTTCCAGCATCAGCAACACTGATGATGAAGGGAATGCAAAATGGGACGGATGCTTTAGGAGACTGGCAGTTCTTCAGAGTTAGAGCTACTGTGGGCGCCAGCCTTTCCCTCGTAGATACATATGTAAGAGAACTTAAAATGTACATCTCTTCAAACACTTGTACGTGAATGTTCACAGCACCAGGACTGTGAAATCCAAGAAGTGACAGTCTCGAATGCCCATCAACTGATGAGTGAGTAAACAAAATGTGGTTGTATTCATACAATGCAATAATGTTTGTCTGCAAAAACAAATGGTGTAAAGTGGTGATGCTCAGCGAAAGAATCAGATACAAAAACTGTATATTGTGTAAGTCTACCTAAATAAAATTGGCAATTCCACAAAGACAGGAATTAAGTGAATTTTGTACAGAAATTGGGGAGAGAAAACAAAGCATGGCTGCTAACAGATACGATACATTTTCTTGAGGGAGTACGATGATATTATTTTTAAATTAATATGTTTGCAACCTTGGAAAAGTACTAAAAAAATCCCTTGATATATACATTTGAGGATAATGGATTTGTGATGTACATGTTATTACTCAATGCAACAGTAGATTTTGAACTTCTGTTAAGGACCCCTAAACTTGGAGCAATCAGGTGCAGCCTGGGTGAATTGAAAACAGCCAGAGTCCTCCATCTAGTGGGGCAGAAACAGAGAGGACACGGAAAAGACTTCAGATCCAGGCTGTTTGGTAGCTTCTCTCTCTCATGTCCTAATACAGGGCTTCTCCCCAAACCTTAGTGGGATGAGGTTTCAACTGGGCAGGTTCCAGGTGACTTTCCATGACAGCCTGTGATGCTTCTAGCCCCCTCTTTGCCTAAGAAAATGTTTTCTCTTGTTCTCAGCAGTCAATCTCCACCATCTCAGCCAATGACAGATCTGTGTGGGCTTCAGTGCTCCAGCTCTGCTGACTAAATAGTCTTTGCTTCAGTAAGAAATGAAGAGAATGTTGTGTGTTGTGTTGCCTTGCTGTGCAGAAAGTCTTATTTTCATTTAATCACACCCCTCTGTAACCAGAAGTTTTTCCGGTCCCACCCAGCCCCACAGTCCTACAGCCGCTTATAAAATAATAAGCCACTTATAAAAAAACTCAGAGGCTTGATATTAATTACAAACTGTATGGCTTATGGCTCTGGCACATTGTTAACTAGCTCTTATAACTTAATTCAACCCATTCCTATTATTCTATGTCTTGCCATGTGGCTTCATGGCTTAACTGGCACTTTTATATCTTGCTTCTCCTGGTGGCAGTTCACAGCATCTCCCCTAACTCTTTTTTTCCTTTGTCTCTTTAGTTGGAATGTCCCGCCTAATCTTATTCTGCCTCACCATTGGCCAAACAGCTTTATTTATCAGTCAATCAAAGCAACACATATTCACAGCATACAGAAAGATATCCCACAGCACTTCCCTTTGTCTGTCTAATCAAAAAGGAAAGTTTCAACTTTAACATAGTAAAACAGTTATCAAGCAAGAATTACCATTACAATACCTAGTCTATTCGTATTTGGCAAAATTAGAGAAAATATTCTATTATCTATCCTATATTTGTAAGTCTAAAGTTTCATATCTAATTTATCTTTTATCATAATTAAGGAAAACTATAATTATGATTATCTAGTCTTCAACTCCATTAAAGACCCCAGAGGGATATAATATTACCTAAGTAAACAGGAAGTGCATTGTAAGCCACTTCCAAAATTCTGGAAATGATAGAGACAGTTGGCTGCCTGGATAATAGTCCAAAGTTCCTCTGTAATGTTGGGGTATCCATCTTCAGCCTATATGCCTAGAGTCTTTCAGTCACTTTTCCCTGTGTCCTGTAAAATGTCTGGCAGACTCCTCTGTGAGGCAGGAAACTGAAGGACCATTTTGCCTTGTTTTGGCAAAATTCAGTGGTCATTTTCCTATGGGTCCTGTATGTCCAGTTTATACAACATATTATCAAGCAGTCCAGGCAAGAGTAGTTTCTTGCCCAAATGGCTGACTTTTGCCAAAAAGAAAGCAAACTCCATATGAAGTTTCTTTGATGTCCATCATCCTCTTTGAAGTAATTGGTGCTGCCAGGAGCAGATATGTCTCATTGTCCAGAAAAGCCTAAGTTTTTAAAACATGTCAAATGCCATATTCTGTAGGTCTTTGAAGATTATCTACCTAATCGAAATATATCTATTTCAATATATATCAGAAAACTTAATTAACAAGACTATAAGTTTGACTATCATAGATAACTAGTTATTTTGTATTTTTAATTATATATTACAATTTTAAATGAGTTGCATAGACATAATACCTTAAATAAGAGTAGAAATATATATATAGTATAACAAAATTAACTTCAAATTTATATCAATAAACCAAAATCCATAGCAATGTAAAATAGAAATGTAACGTTTCAAATAAGTTGTTGCACTTTAAAAGTAGATTCAATAATCTACCCTTTCATCCTATTATATCTATAATATCCCCCTTTTCTTCTTTAGAAGGAGATTGTATTTAAAATCAACCTCCTTTAAAAAATGAACATTTATAAACAATATTTTGTGAATTTGGGCATAGCTTCTCATACTACTTCCTGATGATTGGTGGTGCTGGCAATTTTATGGGGATCCTGAGAAAATTTGAGATAATGGTCAAGTCCTGGGAAGACCATCTATAACCTTTGTTGATAGATACGATCTGTCAAGGTTTAGGAAGTCTCGCTTAATCAATTCAATTACATCTTAACCTGGAATAAATCCATAGACTCTTGCTTCCTGTGGAGAGCCTCCTTTTCAAAGCAACATATTCTTAGACCCAAATTTTGAAAACAAGATACCGTTAAAATTTATATATTGGTTTAATTCAGCAGCCTTTAAAATCAAATGTCTCTCTCTAGTTAAAAATCCTAAAGACAACATAATCCAGATTCTCTGTGTAATTTCCAACTTTATACGGCTTAACTTTTATATTATTTTTATTGTCTCTTTAAAGACTTTATTTTTTTAAACTATTGCTTTATATAACTGCCTATATTCTTTTCCCTCTCTCTTTTAAGCCTACGTACATTTTTACACACATCATAAACTGTTTAGAGTTGTATTCCATCTGAATCTGTTGTATTATGAATCTATAATCTTTCTCTGACCAGGAGAGTTTTTAAACTGTTAAGCAGGGAAGTGACTTTGGCTGTTGACTCTGCCCCCCTCCCTCAGCTTCCCAACATGGAGGAGGTACATTTACTGCCAGCTCTGGGAGCCATGCTCATCACCAACTCTAGGAAGCAGTGGGTCTATGCCTCCATCCAGCAGCATGTATCCCAGAAACCTTTTCTTTTTTGTCTGTACTAGCAGAAGCTAAATCCACCATGAAGTCACTACACAGCTTGGAGACACCTCTGTGTATCATGGCAGAAATCCACCATGCTGTGGGTCAAGCTAACAAGCCATGAACCTGCCATACTGTAGTTCAAGCCCACATGCCATGGCATCTCAGTATCATGGCTTGCCTAAGAGACACAACTAGGAAGTTGTTTTTAGCTCCATTTTAGAAGCTTTTTTAAAAGCTTTCTCAGGTTTTGGGTGGAAATTCTTGCCCCACGTTGGGCGCCAAATGTAACTGGAACATTTTCTGGTCCCACCTGGCCCCACAGTCCCACAGCCATTTATAAAATAATAACTCAGAGGCTTAATATTAATTACAAACTGTATGGCCTATGGCTCTGGCACATTATTAACTAGCTCTTATAACTTAATTCAACCCATTCCTTTTATTCTATGTCTTGCCACATGGCTTCATGGCTTACTGGGACTTTTACATCTTGCTTTTCCTGGTGGCAGCTCACAGCCTCTCCCCAGACCCTTTTTTTCCTCTGTCTTTTCAGCTTGAATGTACCACCTAACCTAATTTTTCCCTGCCATTAGCCAAACAGCTTTATTTATCAACCAATCAGAGCAACACATATTCACAGCATACAGAAAAATATCCCAACATACCCCTTCTGCTTTGAGACATGGTATTGTTACATAGCCCTGGGTGGCCTGGAACTCCCTGTTAATCAAGCTGGCCACAACTTTGTGTGTCAATCCTTCTGCTTCTGCCTGCTGATTCTTAGATTATAGACACGCACCATCATGTCCTACTTAATGTGACTTCTTATTGGAAGCTATGGTAGGGGGTCGGGGTTGTAAGGGGTGGGTATCTGAAGCTACCTAAGTGGATTTGATTTAGGTAACCGTAATAAAATAGGGAACAGTAGGTCAGGGTAGGAAAACTAACAGGCACAGAGGTACAGGGGGTTGGATACTCCAGTGGTCGTGAGTAATGAGGGTATGGTTAGAGCAGCTTGCCAGTGAATGTTTTT